>NW_027364412.1:0-236586 GCF_046119375.1 Phyllobates terribilis
TCACTCTCTTTGAATCTTCTTTATCATGCTAGGATTAACAGGAAAAAGCTAAAAATTTCAGAATTGCACCGTGCAATGTGGAGATATTACTGTTTGTGCATTTACAATATTCATTGATTTTTGCCATTGAAAAACATGTTTTTCATATACCAGAAATGTTTGAAGCTACTGACTGAATGAAAGGAGCTGGCATCTCACTCTCTTTGAATCTTCTTTATCATGCTAGGATTAGCAGGAAAAAGCAAAAAATTTCAGAATTGCACCTTGCAATGTGGAGATATTACTGTTTGTGCATTTACAATATTCATTGATTTTTGCCATTGAAAAACATGTTTTTCATATACCAGAAATGTTTGAAGCTACTGACTGAATGAAAGGAGCTGGCATCTCACTCTCTTTGAATCTTCTTTATCATGCTAGGATTAACAGGAAAAAGCTAAAAATTTCAGAATTGCACCGTGCAATGTGTGGAGATATTACTGTTTGTGCATTTACAATATTCATTGATTTTTGCCATTGAAAAACATGTTTTTCATATACCAGAAATGTTTGAAGCTAATGACTGAATGAAAGGAGCTGGCATCTCACTCTCTTTGAATCTTCTTTATCATGCTAGGATTAACAGGAAAAAGCTAAAAATTTCAGAATTGCACCGTGCAATGTGGAGATATTACTGTTTGTGCATTTACAATATTCATTGATTTTTGCCATTGAAAAACATGTTTTTCATATACCAGAAATGTTTGAAGCTACTGACTGAATGAAAGGAGCTGGCATCTCACTCTCTTTGAATCTTCTTTATCATGCTAGGATTAACAGGACAAAGCTAAAAATTTCAGAATTGCACCGTGCAATGTGGAGATATTACTGTTTGTGCATTTACAATATTCATTGATTTTTGCCATTGAAAAACATGTTTTTCATATACCAGAAATGTTTGAAGCTACTGACTGAATGAAAGGAGCTGGCATCTCACTCTCTTTGAATCTTCTTTATCATGCTAGGATTAGCAGGAAAAAGCAAAAAATTTCAGAATTGCACCTTGCAATGTGGAGATATTACTGTTTGTGCATTTACAATATTCATTGATTTTTGCCATTGAAAAACATGTTTTTCATATACCAGAAATGTTTGAAGCTACTGACTGAATGAAAGGAGCTGGCATCTCACTCTCTTTGAATCTTCTTTATCATGCTAGGATTAACAGGAAAAAGCAAAAAATTTCAGAATTGCACCTTGCAATGTGGAGATATTACTGTTTGTGCATTTACAATATTCATTGATTTTTGAAATTGAAAAACATGTTTTTCATATACCAGAAATGTTTGAAGCTACTGACTGAATGAAAGGAGCTGGCATCTCACTCTCTTTGAATCTTCTTTATCATGCTAGGATTAACAGGAAAAAGCTAAAAATTTCAGAATTGCACCGTGCAATGTGGAGATATTACTGTTTGTGCATTTACAATATTCATTGATTTTTGCCATTGAAAAACATGTTTTTCATATACCAGAAATGTTTGAAGCTACTGACTGAATGAAAGGAGCTGGCATCTCACTCTCTTTGAATCTTCTTTATCATGCTAGGATTAACAGGAAAAGCAAAAAATTTCAGAATTGCACCTTGCAATGTGGAGATATTACTGTTTGTGCATTTACAATATTCATTGATTTTTGCCATTGAAAAACATGTTTTTCATATACCAGAAATGTTTGAAGCTACTGACTGAATGAAAGGAGCTGGCATCTCACTCTCTTTGAATCTTCTTTATCATGCTAGGATTAACAGGAAAAAGCTAAAAATTTCAGAATTGCACCGTGCAATGTGGAGATATTACTGTTTGTGCATTTACAATATTCATTGATTTTTGCCATTGAAAAACATGTTTTTCATATACCAGAAATGTTTGAAGCTACTGACTGAATGAAAGGAGCTGGCATCTCACTCTCTTTGAATCTTCTTTATCATGCTAGGATTAACAGGACAAAGCTAAAAATTTCAGAATTGCACCGTGCAATGTGGAGATATTACTGTTTGTGCATTTACAATATTCATTGATTTTTGCCATTGAAAAACATGTTTTTCATATACCAGAAATGTTTGAAGCTACTGACTGAATGAAAGGAGCTGGCATCTCACTCTCTTTGAATCTTCTTTATCATGCTAGGATTAACAGGACAAAGCTAAAAATTTCAGAATTGCACCGTGCAATGTGGAGATATTACTGTTTGTGCATTTACAATATTCATTGATTTTTGCCATTGAAAAACATGTTTTTCATATACCAGAATGTTTGAAGCTACTGACTGAATGAAAGGAGCTGGCATCTCACTCTCTTTGAATCTTCTTTATCATGCTAGGATTAACAGGAAAAAGCAAAAAATTTCAGAATTGCACCTTGCAATGTGGAGATATTACTGTTTGTGCATTTACAATATTCATTGATTTTTGCCATTGAAAAACATGTTTTTCATATACCAGAAATGTTTGAAGCTACTGACTGAATGAAAGGAGCTGGCATCTCACTCTCTTTGAATCTTCTTTATCATGCTAGGATTAGCAGGAAAAAGCAAAAAATTTCAGAATTGCACCTTGCAATGTGGAGATATTACTGTTTGTGCATTTACAATATTCATTGATTTTTGCCATTGAAAAACATGTTTTTCATATACCAGAAATGTTTGAAGCTACTGACTGAATGAAAGGAGCTGGCATCTCACTCTCTTTGAATCTTCTTTATCATGCTAGGATTAACAGGAAAAAGCTAAAAATTTCAGAATTGCACCGTGCAATGTGGAGATATTACTGTTTGTGCATTTACAATATTCATTGATTTTTGCCATTGAAAAACATGTTTTTCATATACCAGAAATGTTTGAAGCTACTGACTGAATGAAAGGAGCTGGCATCTCACTCTCTTTGAATCTTCTTTATCATGCTAGGATTAACAGGAAAAAGCAAAAAATTTCAGAATTGCACCTTGCAATGTGGAGATATTACTGTTTGTGCATTTACAATATTCATTGATTTTTGCCATTGAAAAACATGTTTTTCATATACCAGAAATGTTTGAAGCTACTGACTGAATGAAAGGAGCTGGCATCTCACTCTCTTTGAATCTTCTTTATCATGCTAGGATTAACAGGAAAAAGCTAAAAATTTCAGAATTGCACCGTGCAATGTGGAGATATTACTGTTTGTGCATTTACAATATTCATTGATTTTTGCCATTGAAAAACATGTTTTTCATATACCAGAAATGTTTGAAGCTACTGACTGAATGAAAGGAGCTGGCATCTCACTCTCTTTGAATCTTCTTTATCATGCTAGGATTAACAGGACAAAGCTAAAAATTTCAGAATTGCACCGTGCAATGTGGAGATATTACTGTTTGTGCATTTACAATATTCATTGATTTTTGCCATTGAAAAACATGTTTTTCATATAACAGAAATGTTTGAAGCTACTGACTGAATGAAAGGAGCTGGCATCTCACTCTCTTTGAATCTTCTTTATCATGCTAGGATTAACAGGACAAAGCTAAAAATTTCAGAATTGCACCGTGCAATGTGGAGATATTACTGTTTGTGCATTTACAATATTCATTGATTTTTGCCATTGAAAAACATGTTTTTCATATACCAGAAATGTTTGAAGCTACTGACTGAATGAAAGGAGCTGGCATCTCACTCTCTTTGAATCTTCTTTATCATGCTAGGATTAACAGGAAAAAGCAAAAAATTTCAGAATTGCACCTTGCAATGTGGAGATATTACTGTTTGTCATTTACAATATTCATTGATTTTTGCCATTGAAAAACATGTTTTTCATATACCAGAAATGTTTGAAGCTACTGACTGAATGAAAGGAGCTGGCATCTCACTCTCTTTGAATCTTCTTTATCATGCTAGGATTAGCAGGAAAAAGCAAAAAATTTCAGAATTGCACCTTGCAATGTGGAGATATTACTGTTTGTGCATTTTACAATATTCATTGATTTTTGCCATTGAAAAACATGTTTTTCATATACCAGAAATGTTTGAAGCTACTGACTGAATGAAAGGAGCTGGCATCTCACTCTCTTTGAATCATCTTTATCATGCTAGGATTAACAGGAAAAAGCTAAAAATTTCAGAATTGCACCGTGCAATGTGGAGATATTACTGTTTGTGCATTTACAATATTCATTGATTTTTGCCATTGAAAAACATGTTTTTCATATACCAGAAATGTTTGAAGCTACTGACTGAATGAAAGGAGCTGGCATCTCACTCTCTTTGAATCTTCTTTATCATGCTAGGATTAACAGGAAAAAGCAAAAAATTTCAGAATTGCACCTTGCAATGTGGAGATATTACTGTTTGTGCATTTACAATATTCATTGATTTTTGCCATTGAAAAACATGTTTTTCATATACCAGAAATGTTTGAAGCTACTGACTGAATGAAAGGAGCTGGCATCTCACTCTCTTTGAATCTTCTTTATCATGCTAGGATTAGCAGGAAAAAGCAAAAAATTTCAGAATTGCACCTTGCAATGTGGAGATATTACTGTTTGTGCATTTACAATATTCATTGATTTTTGCCATTGAAAAACATGTTTTTCATATACCAGAAATGTTTGAAGCTACTGACTGAATGAAAGGAGCTGGCATCTCACTCTCTTTGAATCTTCTTTATCATGCTAGGATTAACAGGAAAAAGCTAAAAATTTCAGAATTGCACCGTGCAATGTGGAGATATTACTGTTTGTGCATTTACAATATTCATTGATTTTTGCCATTGAAAAACATGTTTTTCATATACCAGAAATGTTTGAAGCTACTGACTGAATGAAAGGAGCTGGCATCTCACTCTCTTTGAATCTTCTTTATCATGCTAGGATTAGCAGGAAAAAGCAAAAAATTTCAGAATTGCACCTTTCAATGTGGAGATATTACTGTTTGTGCATTTACAATATTCATTGATTTTTGCCATTGAAAAACATGTTTTTCATATACCAGAAATGTTTGAAGCTACTGACTGAATGAAAGGAGCTGGCATCTCACTCTCTTTGAATCTTCTTTATCATGCTAGGATTAACAGGAAAAAGCAAAAAATTTCAGAATTGCACCTTGCAATGTGGAGATATTACTGTTTGTGCATTTACAATATTCATTGATTTTTGCCATTGAAAAACATGTTTTTCATATACCAGAAATGTTTGAAGCTACTGACTGAATGAAAGGAGCTGGCATCTCACTCTCTTTGAATCTTCTTTATCATGCTAGGATTAGCAGGAAAAAGCAAAAAATTTCAGAATTGCACCTTGCAATGTGGAGATATTACTGTTTGTGCATTTACAATATTCATTGATTTTTGCCATTGAAAAACATGTTTTTCATATACCAGAAATGTTTGAAGCTACTGACTGAATGAAAGGAGCTGGCATCTCACTCTGAATCTTCTTTATCATGCTAGGATTAACAGGAAAAAGCAAAAAATTTCAGAATTGCACCGTGCAATGTGGAGATATTACTGTTTGTGCATTTACAATATTCATTGATTTTTGCCATTGAAAAACATGTTTTTCATATACCAGAAATGTTTGAAGCTACTGACTGAATGAAAGGAGCTGGCATCTCACTCTCTTTGAATCATCTTTATCATGCTAGGATTAGCAGGAAAAAGCAAAAAATTTCAGAATTGCACCTTGCAATGTGGAGATATTACTGTTTGTGCATTTACAATATTCATTGATTTTTGCCATTGAAAAACATGTTTTTCATATACCAGAAATGTTTGAAGCTACTGACTGAATGAAAGGAGCTGGCATCTCACTCTCTTTGAATCTTCTTTATCATGCTAGGATTAACAGGAAAAAGCAAAAAATTTCAGAATTGCACCTTGCAATGTGGAGATATTACTGTTTGTGCATTTACAATATTCATTGATTTTTGCCATTGAAAAACATGTTTTTCATATACCAGAAATGTTTGAAGCTACTGACTGAATGAAAGGAGCTGGCATCTCACTCTCTTTAATCTTCTTTATCATGCTAGGATTAACAGGAAAAAGCTAAAAATTTCAGAATTGCACCGTGCAATGTGGAGATATTACTGTTTGTGCATTTACAATATTCATTGATTTTTGCCATTGAAAAACATGTTTTTCATATACCAGAAATGTTTGAAGCTACTGACTGAATGAAAGGAGCTGGCATCTCACTCTCTTTGAATCTTCTTTATCATGCTAGGATTAACAGGACAAAGCTAAAAATTTCAGAATTGCACCGTGCAATGTGGAGATATTACTGTTTGTGCATTTACAATATTCATTGATTTTTGCCATTGAAAAACATGTTTTTCATATACCAGAAATGTTTGAAGCTACTGACTGAATGAAAGGAGCTGGCATCTCACTCTCTTTGAATCTTCTTTATCATGCTAGGATTAACAGGAAAAAGCAAAAAATTTCAGAATTGCACCTTGCAATGTGGAGATATTACTGTTTGTGCATTTACAATATTCATTGATTTTTGCCATTGAAAAACATGTTTTTCATATACCAGAAATGTTTGAAGCTACTGACTGAATGAAAGGAGCTGGCATCTCACTCTCTTTGAATCTTCTTTATCATGCTAGGATTAGCAGGAAAAAGCAAAAAATTTCAGAATTGCACCTTGCAATGTGGAGATATTACTGTTTGTGCATTTACAATATTCATTGATTTTTGCCATTGAAAAACATGTTTTTCATATACCAGAAATGTTTGAAGCTACTGACTGAATGAAAGGAGCTGGCATCTCACTCTCTTTGAATCTTCTTTATCATGCTAGGATTAACAGGAAAAAGCTAAAAATTTCAGAATTGCACCGTGCAATGTGGAGATATTACTGTTTGTGCATTTACAATATTCATTGATTTTTGCCATTGAAAAACATGTTTTTCATATACCAGAAATGTTTGAAGCTACTGACTGAATGAAAGGAGCTGGCATCTCACTCTCTTTGAATCTTCTTTATCATGCTAGGATTAACAGGAAAAAGCAAAAAATTTCAGAATTGCACCTTGCAATGTGGAGATATTACTGTTTGTGCATTTACAATATTCATTGATTTTTGCCATTGAAAAACATGTTTTTCATATACCAGAAATGTTTGAAGCTACTGACTGAATGAAAGGAGCTGGCATCTCACTCTCTTTGAATCTTCTTTATCATGCTAGGATTAGCAGGAAAAAGCAAAAAATTTCAGAATTGCACCTTGCAATGTGGAGATATTACTGTTTGTGCATTTACAATATTCATTGATTTTTGCCATTGAAAAACATGTTTTTCATATACCAGAAATGTTTGAAGCTACTGACTGAATGAAAGGAGCTGGCATCTCACTCTCTTTGAATCTTCTTTATCATGCTAGGATTAACAGGAAAAAGCTAAAAATTTCAGAATTGCACCGTGCAATGTGGAGATATTACTGTTTGTGCATTTACAATATTCATTGATTTTTGCCATTGAAAAACATGTTTTTCATATACCAGAAATGTTTGAAGCTACTGACTGAATGAAAGGAGCTGGCATCTCACTCTCTTTGAATCTTCTTTATCATGCTAGGATTAGCAGGAAAAAGCAAAAAATTTCAGAATTGCACCTTTCAATGTGGAGATATTACTGTTTGTGCATTTACAATATTCATTGATTTTTGCCATTGAAAAACATGTTTTTCATATACCAGAAATGTTTGAAGCTACTGACTGAATGAAAGGAGCTGGCATCTCACTCTCTTTGAATCTTCTTTATCATGCTAGGATTAACAGGAAAAAGCAAAAAATTTTAGAATTGCACCTTGCAATGTGGAGATATTACTGTTTGTGCATTTACAATATTCATTGATTTTTGCCATTGAAAAACATGTTTTTCATATACCAGAAATGTTTGAAGCTACTGACTGAATGAAAGGAGCTGGCATCTCACTCTCTTTGAATCTTCTTTATCATGCTAGGATTAGCAGGAAAAAGCAAAAAATTTCAGAATTGCACCTTGCAATGTGGAGATATTACTGTTTGTGCATTTACAATATTCATTGATTTTTGCCATTGAAAAACATGTTTTTCATATACCAGAAATGTTTGAAGCTACTGACTGAATGAAAGGAGCTGGCATCTCACTCTGAATCTTCTTTATCATGCTAGGATTAACAGGAAAAAGCAAAAAATTTCAGAATTGCACCGTGCAATGTGGAGATATTACTGTTTGTGCATTTACAATATTCATTGATTTTTGCCATTGAAAAACATGTTTTTCATATACCAGAAATGTTTGAAGCTACTGACTGAATGAAAGGAGCTGGCATCTCACTCTCTTTGAATCATCTTTATCATGCTAGGATTAGCAGGAAAAAGCAAAAAATTTCAGAATTGCACCTTGCAATGTGGAGATATTACTGTTTGTGCATTTACAATATTCATTGATTTTTGCCATTGAAAAACATGTTTTTCATATACCAGAAATGTTTGAAGCTACTGACTGAATGAAAGGAGCTGGCATCTCACTCTCTTTGAATCTTCTTTATCATGCTAGGATTAACAGGAAAAAGCAAAAAATTTCAGAATTGCACCTTGCAATGTGGAGATATTACTGTTTGTGCATTTACAATATTCATTGATTTTTGCCATTGAAAAACATGTTTTTCATATACCAGAAATGTTTGAAGCTACTGACTGAATGAAAGGAGCTGGCATCTCACTCTCTTTAATCTTCTTTATCATGCTAGGATTAACAGGAAAAAGCTAAAAATTTCAGAATTGCACCGTGCAATGTGGAGATATTACTGTTTGTGCATTTACAATATTCATTGATTTTTGCCATTGAAAAACATGTTTTTCATATACCAGAAATGTTTGAAGCTACTGACTGAATGAAAGGAGCTGGCATCTCACTCTCTTTGAATCTTCTTTATCATGCTAGGATTAACAGGAAAAAGCAAAAAATTTCAGAATTGCACCTTGCAATGTGGAGATATTACTGTTTGTGCATTTACAATATTCATTGATTTTTGCCATTGAAAAACATGTTTTTCATATACCAGAAATGTTTGAAGCTACTGACTGAATGAAAGGAGCTGGCATCTCACTCTCTTTGAATCTTCTTTATCATGCTAGGATTAACAGGAAAAAGCTAAAAATTTCAGAATTGCACCGTGCAATGTGGAGATATTACTGTTTGTGCATTTACAATATTCATTGATTTTTGCCATTGAAAAACATGTTTTTCATATACCAGAAATGTTTGAAGCTACTGACTGAATGAAAGGAGCTGGCATCTCACTCTCTTTGAATCTTCTTTATCATGCTAGGATTAACAGGACAAAGCTAAAAATTTCAGAATTGCACCGTGCAATGTGGAGATATTACTGTTTGTGCATTTACAATATTCATTGATTTTTGCCATTGAAAAACATGTTTTTCATATACCAGAAATGTTTGAAGCTACTGACTGAATGAAAGGAGCTGGCATCTCACTCTCTTTGAATCTTCTTTATCATGCTAGGATTAACAGGACAAAGCTAAAAATTTCAGAATTGCACCGTGCAATGTGGAGATATTACTGTTTGTGCATTTACAATATTCATTGATTTTTGCCATTGAAAAACATGTTTTTCATATACCAGAAATGTTTGAAGCTACTGACTGAATGAAAGGAGCTGGCATCTCACTCTCTTTGAATCTTCTTTATCATGCTAGGATTAGCAGGAAAAAGCAAAAAATTTCAGAATTGCACCTTGCAATGTGGAGATATTACTGTTTGTGCATTTACAATATTCATTGATTTTTGCCATTGAAAAACATGTTTTTCATATACCAGAAATGTTTGAAGCTACTGACTGAATGAAAGGAGCTGGCATCTCACTCTGAATCTTCTTTATCATGCTAGGATTAACAGGAAAAAGCAAAAAATTTCAGAATTGCACCGTGCAATGTGGAGATATTACTGTTTGTGCATTTACAATATTCATTGATTTTTGCCATTGAAAAACATGTTTTTCATATACCAGAAATGTTTGAAGCTACTGACTGAATGAAAGGAGCTGGCATCTCACTCTCTTTGAATCATCTTTATCATGCTAGGATTAGCAGGAAAAAGCAAAAAATTTCAGAATTGCACCTTGCAATGTGGAGATATTACTGTTTGTGCATTTACAATATTCATTGATTTTTGCCATTGAAAAACATGTTTTTCATATACCAGAAATGTTTGAAGCTACTGACTGAATGAAAGGAGCTGGCATCTCACTCTCTTTGAATCTTCTTTATCATGCTAGGATTAACAGGAAAAAGCAAAAAATTTCAGAATTGCACCTTGCAATGTGGAGATATTACTGTTTGTGCATTTACAATATTCATTGATTTTTGCCATTGAAAAACATGTTTTTCATATACCAGAAATGTTTGAAGCTACTGACTGAATGAAAGGAGCTGGCATCTCACTCTCTTTAATCTTCTTTATCATGCTAGGATTAACAGGAAAAAGCTAAAAATTTCAGAATTGCACCGTGCAATGTGGAGATATTACTGTTTGTGCATTTACAATATTCATTGATTTTTGCCATTGAAAAACATGTTTTTCATATACCAGAAATGTTTGAAGCTACTGACTGAATGAAAGGAGCTGGCATCTCACTCTCTTTGAATCTTCTTTATCATGCTAGGATTAACAGGAAAAAGCAAAAAATTTCAGAATTGCACCTTGCAATGTGGAGATATTACTGTTTGTGCATTTACAATATTCATTGATTTTTGCCATTGAAAAACATGTTTTTCATATACCAGAAATGTTTGAAGCTACTGACTGAATGAAAGGAGCTGGCATCTCACTCTCTTTGAATCTTCTTTATCATGCTAGGATTAACAGGAAAAAGTTAAAATTTCAGAATTGCACCGTGCAATGTGGAGATATTACTGTTTGTGCATTTACAATATTCATTGATTTTTGCCATTGAAAAACATGTTTTTCATATACCAGAAATGTTTGAAGCTACTGACTGAATGAAAGGAGCTGGCATCTCACTCTCTTTGAATCTTCTTTATCATGCTAGGATTAACAGGACAAAGCTAAAAATTTCAGAATTGCACCGTGCAATGTGGAGATATTACTGTTTGTGCATTTACAATATTCATTGATTTTTGCCATTGAAAAACATGTTTTTCATATACCAGAAATGTTTGAAGCTACTGACTGAATGAAAGGAGCTGGCATCTCACTCTCTTTGAATCTTCTTTATCATGCTAGGATTAACAGGACAAAGCTAAAAATTTCAGAATTGCACCGTGCAATGTGGAGATATTACTGTTTGTGCATTTACAATATTCATTGATTTTTGCCATTGAAAAACATGTTTTTCATATACCAGAAATGTTTGAAGCTACTGACTGAATGAAAGGAGCTGGCATCTCACTCTCTTTGAATCTTCTTTATCATGCTAGGATTAGCAGGAAAAAGCAAAAAATTTCAGAATTGCACCTTGCAATGTGGAGATATTACTGTTTGTGCATTTACAATATTCATTGATTTTTGCCATTGAAAAACATGTTTTTCATATACCAGAAATGTTTGAAGCTACTGACTGAATGAAAGGAGCTGGCATCTCACTCTCTTTGAATCTTCTTTATCATGCTAGGATTAGCAGGAAAAAGCAAAAAATTTCAGAATTGCACCTTGCAATGTGGAGATATTACTGTTTGTGCATTTACAATATTCATTGATTTTTGCCATTGAAAAACATGTTTTTCATATACCAGAAATGTTTGAAGCTACTGACTGAATGAAAGGAGCTGGCATCTCACTCTCTTTGAATCTTCTTTATCATGCTAGGATTAACAGGAAAAAGCTAAAAATTTCAGAATTGCACCGTGCAATGTGGAGATATTACTGTTTGTGCATTTACAATATTCATTGATTTTTGCCATTGAAAAACATGTTTTTCATATACCAGAAATGTTTGAAGCTACTGACTGAATGAAAGGAGCTGGCATCTCACTCTCTTTGAATCTTCTTTATCATGCTAGGATTAACAGGAAAAAGCAAAAAATTTCAGAATTGCACCTTGCAATGTGGAGATATTACTGTTTGTGCATTTACAATATTCATTGATTTTTGCCATTGAAAAACATGTTTTTCATATACCAGAAATGTTTGAAGCTACTGACTGAATGAAAGGAGCTGGCATCTCACTCTCTTTGAATCTTCTTTATCATGCTAGGATTAGCAGGAAAAAGCAAAAAATTTCAGAATTGCACCTTGCAATGTGGAGATATTACTGTTTGTGCATTTACAATATTCATTGATTTTTGCCATTGAAAAACATGTTTTTCATATACCAGAAATGTTTGAAGCTACTGACTGAATGAAAGGAGCTGGCATCTCACTCTCTTTGAATCTTCTTTATCATGCTAGGATTAACAGGAAAAAGCTAAAAATTTCAGAATTGCACCGTGCAATGTGGAGATATTACTGTTTGTGCATTTACAATATTCATTGATTTTTGCCATTGAAAAACATGTTTTTCATATACCAGAAATGTTTGAAGCTACTGACTGAATGAAAGGAGCTGGCATCTCACTCTCTTTGAATCTTCTTTATCATGCTAGGATTAGCAGGAAAAAGCAAAAAATTTCA
The DNA here is from genome assembly GCF_046119375.1 of Phyllobates terribilis. Taxonomy (NCBI): domain Eukaryota; kingdom Metazoa; phylum Chordata; class Amphibia; order Anura; family Dendrobatidae; genus Phyllobates; species Phyllobates terribilis. Next base: position 12,655 of record NW_027364412.1, read on the forward strand.
GAATTGCACCTTGCAATGTGGAGATATTACTGTTTGTGCATTTACAATATTCATTGATTTTTGCCATTGAAAAACATGTTTTTCATATACCAGAAATGTTTGAAGCTACTGACTGAATGAAAGGAGCTGGCATCTCACTCTCTTTGAATCTTCTTTATCATGCTAGGATTAACAGGAAAAAGCAAAAAATTTCAGAATTGCACCTTGCAATGTGGAGATATTACTGTTTGTGCATTTACAATATTCATTGATTTTTGCCATTGAAAAACATGTTTTTCATATACCAGAAATGTTTGAAGCTACTGACTGAATGAAAGGAGCTGGCATCTCACTCTCTTTGAATCTTCTTTATCATGCTAGGATTAACAGGAAAAAGCTAAAAATTTCAGAATTGCACCGTGCAATGTGGAGATATTACTGTTTGTGCATTTACAATATTCATTGATTTTTGCCATTGAAAAACATGTTTTTCATATACCAGAAATGTTTGAAGCTAATGACTGAATGAAAGGAGCTGGCATCTCACTCTCTTTGAATCTTCTTTATCATGCTAGGATTAACAGGAAAAAGCTAAAAATTTCAGAATTGCAACGTGCAATGTGGAGATATTACTGTTTGTGCATTTACAATATTCATTGATTTTTGCCATTGAAAAACATGTTTTTCATATACCAGAAATGTTTGAAGCTACTGACTGAATGAAAGGAGCTGGCATCTCACTCTCTTTGAATCTTCTTTATCATGCTAGGATTAACAGGACAAAGCTAAAAATTTCAGAATTGCACCGTGCAATGTGGAGATATTACTGTTTGTGCATTTACAATATTCATTGATTTTTGCCATTGAAAAACATGTTTTTCATATACCAGAAATGTTTGAAGCTACTGACTGAATGAAAGGAGCTGGCATCTCACTCTCTTTGAATCTTCTTTATCATGCTAGGATTAGCAGGAAAAAGCAAAAAATTTCAGAATTGCACCTTGCAATGTGGAGATATTACTGTTTGTGCATATACAATATTCATTGATTTTTGCCATTGAAAAACATGTTTTTCATATACCAGAAATGTTTGAAGCTACTGACTGAATGAAAGGAGCTGGCATCTCACTCTCTTTGAATCTTCTTTATCATGCTAGGATTAGCAGGAAAAAGCAAAAAATTTCAGAATTGCACCTTGCAATGTGGAGATATTACTGTTTGTGCATTTACAATATTCATTGATTTTTGCCATTGAAAAACATGTTTTTCATATACCAGAAATGTTTGAAGCTACTGACTGAATGAAAGGAGCTGGCATCTCACTCTCTTTGAATCTTCTTTATCATGCTAGGATTAACAGGAAAAAGCAAAAAATTTCAGAATTGCACCTTGCAATGTGGAGATATTACTGTTTGTGCATTTACAATATTCATTGATTTTTGCCATTGAAAAACATGTTTTTCATATACCAGAAATGTTTGAAGCTACTGACTGAATGAAAGGAGCTGGCATCTCACTCTCTTTGAATCTTCTTTATCATGCTAGGATTAGCAGGAAAAAGCAAAAAATTTCAGAATTGCACCTTGCAATGTGGAGATATTACTGTTTGTGCATTTACAATATTCATTGATTTTTGCCATTGAAAAACATGTTTTTCATATACCAGAAATGTTTGAAGCTACTGACTGAATGAAAGGAGCTGGCATCTCACTCTGAATCTTCTTTATCATGCTAGGATTAACAGGAAAAAGCTAAAAATTTCAGAATTGCACCGTGCAATGTGGAGATATTACTGTTTGTGCATTTACAATATTCATTGATTTTTGCCATTGAAAAACATGTTTTTCATATACCAGAAATGTTTGAAGCTACTGACTGAATGAAAGGAGCTGGCATCTCACTCTCTTTGAATCTTCTTTATCATGCTAGGATTAGCAGGAAAAAGCAAAAAATTTCAGAATTGCACCTTGCAATGTGGAGATATTACTGTTTGTGCATTTACAATATTCATTGATTTTTGCCATTGAAAAACATGTTTTTCATATACCAGAAATGTTTGAAGCTACTGACTGAATGAAAGGAGCTGGCATCTCACTCTCTTTGAATCTTCTTTATCATGCTAGGATTAACAGGAAAAAGCTAAAAATTTCAGAATTGCACCGTGCAATGTGGAGATATTACTGTTTGTGCATTTACAATATTCATTGACTTTTGCCATTGAAAAACATGTTTTTCATATACCAGAAATGTTTGAAGCTACTGACTGAATGAAAGGAGCTGGCATCTCACTCTCTTTGAATCTTCTTTATCATGCTAGGATTAACAGGAAAAAGAAAAAATTTCAGAATTGCACCTTGCAATGTGGAGATATTACTGTTTGTGCATTTACAATATTCATTGATTTTTGCCATTGAAAAACATGTTTTTCATATACCAGAAATGTTTGAAGCTACTGACTGAATGAAAGGAGCTGGCATCTCACTCTCTTTGAATCTTCTTTATCATGCTAGGATTAACAGGAAAAAGCAAAAAATTTCAGAATTGCACCTTGCAATGTGGAGATATTACTGTTTGTGCATTTACAATATTCATTGATTTTTGCCATTGAAAAACATGTTTTTCATATACCAGAAATGTTTGAAGCTACTGACTGAATGAAAGGAGCTGGCATCTCACTCTCTTTGAATCTTCTTTATCATGCTAGGATTAACAGGAAAAAGCTAAAAATTTCAGAATTGCACCGTGCAATGTGGAGATATTACTGTTTGTGCATTTACAATATTCATTGATTTTTGCCATTGAAAAACATGTTTTTCATATACCAGAAATGTTTGAAGCTACTGACTGAATGAAAGGAGCTGGCATCTCACTCTCTTTGAATCTTCTTTATCATGATAGGATTAACAGGAAAAAGAAAAAATTTCAGAATTGCACCTTGCAATGTGGAGATATTACTGTTTGTGCATTTACAATATTCATTGATTTTTGCCATTGAAAAACATGTTTTTCATATACCAGAAATGTTTGAAGCTACTGACTGAATGAAAGGAGCTGGCATCTCACTCTCTTTGAATCTTCTTTATCATGCTAGGATTAACAGGAAAAAGCTAAAAATTTCAGAATTGCACCGTGCAATGTGGAGATATTACTGTTTGTGCATTTACAATATTCATTGATTTTTGCCATTGAAAAACATGTTTTTCATATACCAGAAATGTTTGAAGCTACTGACTGAATGAAAGGAGCTGGCATCTCACTCTCTTTGAATCTTCTTTATCATGCTAGGATTAACAGGACAAAGCTCAAAATTTCAGAATTGCACCGTGCAATGTGGAGATATTACTGTTTGTGCATTTACAATATTCATTGATTTTTGCCATTGAAAAACATGTTTTTCATATACCAGAAATGTTTGAAGCTACTGACTGAATGAAAGGAGCTGGCATCTCACTCTCTTTGAATCTTCTTTATCATGCTAGGATTAACAGGACAAAGCTAAAAATTTCAGAATTGCACCGTGCAATGTGGAGATATTACTGTTTGTGCATTTACAATATTCATTGATTTTTGCCATTGAAAAACATGTTTTTCATATACCAGAAATGTTTGAAGCTACTGACTGAATGAAAGGAGCTGGCATCTCACTCTCTTTGAATCTTCTTTATCATGCTAGGATTAACAGGACAAAGCTAAAAATTTCAGAATTGCACCGTGCAATGTGGAGATATTACTGTTTGTGCATTTACAATATTCATTGATTTTTGCCATTGAAAAACATGTTTTTCATATACCAGAAATGTTTGAAGCTACTGACTGAATGAAAGGAGCTGGCATCTCACTCTCTTTGAATCTTCTTTATCATGCTAGGATTAACAGGACAAAGCTAAAAATTTCAGAATTGCACCGTGCAATGTGGAGATATTACTGTTTGTGCATTTACAATATTCATTGATTTTTGCCATTGAAAAACATGTTTTTCATATACCAGAAATGTTTGAAGCTACTGACTGAATGAAAGGAGCTGGCATCTCACTCTCTTTGAATCTTCTTTATCATGCTAGGATTAACAGGAAAAAGCTAAAAATTTCAGAATTGCACCGTGCAATGTGGAGATATTACTGTTTGTGCATTTCCAATATTCATTGATTTTTGCCATTGAAAAACATGTTTTTCATATACCAGAAATGTTTGAAGCTACTGACTGAATGAAAGGAGCTGGCATCTCACTCTCTTTGAATCTTCTTTATCATGCTAGGATTAGCAGGAAAAAGCAAAAAATTTCAGAATTGCACCTTGCAATGTGGAGATATTACTGTTTGTGCATTTACAATATTCATTGATTTTTGCCATTGAAAAACATGTTTTTCATATACCAGAAATGTTTGAAGCTACTGACTGAATGAAAGGAGCTGGCATCTCACTCTCTTTGAATCTTCTTTATCATGCTAGGATTAGCAGGAAAAAGCAAAAAATTTCAGAATTGCACCTTGCAATGTGGAGATATTACTGTTTGTGCATTTACAATATTCATTGATTTTTGCCATTGAAAAACATGTTTTTCATATACCAGAAATGTTTGAAGCTACTGACTGAATGAAAGGAGCTGGCATCTCACTCTCTTTGAATCTTCTTTATCATGCTAGGATTAACAGGAAAAAGCAAAAAATTTCAGAATTGCACCTTGCAATGTGGAGATATTACTGTTTGTGCATTTACAATATTCATTGATTTTTGCCATTGAAAAACATGTTTTTCATATACCAGAAATGTTTGAAGCTACTGACTGAATGAAAGGAGCTGGCATCTCACTCTCTTTGAATCTTCTTTATCATGCTAGGATTAGCAGGAAAAAGCAAAAAATTTCAGAATTGCACCTTGCAATGTGGAGATATTACTGTTTGTGCATTTACAATATTCATTGATTTTTGCCATTGAAAAACATGTTTTTCATATACCAGAAATGTTTGAAGCTACTGACTGAATGAAAGGAGCTGGCATCTCACTCTCTTTGAATCTTCTTTATCATGCTAGGATTAACAGGAAAAAGCTAAAAATTTCAGAATTGCACCGTGCAATGTGGAGATATTACTGTTTGTGCATTTACAAAATTCATTGATTTTTGCCATTGAAAAACATGTTTTTCATATACCAGAAATGTTTGAAGCTACTGACTGAATGAAAGGAGCTGGCATCTCACTCTCTTTGAATCTTTTTTATCATGCTAGGATTAGCAGGAAAAAGCAAAAAATTTCAGAATTACACCTTGCAATGTGGAGATATTACTGTTTGTGCATTTACAATATTCATTGATTTTTGCCATTGAAAAACATGTTTTTCATATACCAGAAATGTTTGAAGCTACTGACTGAATGAAAGGAGCTGGCATCTCACTCTCTTTGAATCTTCTTTATCATGCTAGGATTAACAGGAAAAAGCTAAAAATTTCAGAATTGCACCGTGCAATGTGGAGATATTACTGTTTGTGCATTTACAATATTCATTGATTTTTGCCATTGAAAAACATGTTTTTCATATACCAGAAATGTTTGAAGCTAATGACTGAATGAAAGGAGCTGGCATCTCACTCTCTTTGAATCTTCTTTATCATGCTAGGATTAACAGGAAAAAGCTAAAAATTTCAGAATTGCACCGTGCAATGTGGAGATATTACTGTTTGTGCATTTACAATATTCATTGATTTTTGCCATTGAAAAACATGTTTTTCATATACCAGAAATGTTTGAAGCTACTGACTGAATGAAAGGAGCTGGCATCTCACTCTCTTTGAATCTTCTTTATCATGCTAGGATTAACAGGACAAAGCTAAAAATTTCAGAATTGCACCGTGCAATGTGGAGATATTACTGTTTGTGCATTTACAATATTCATTGATTTTTGCCATTGAAAAACATGTTTTTCATATACCAGAAATGTTTGAAGCTACTGACTGAATGAAAGGAGCTGGCATCTCACTCTCTTTGAATCTTCTTTATCATGCTAGGATTAGCAGGAAAAAGCAAAAAATTTCAGAATTGCACCTTGCAATGTGAAGATATTACTGTTTGTGCATTTACAATATTCATTGATTTTTGCCATTGAAAAACATGTTTTTCATATACCAGAAATGTTTGAAGCTACTGACTGAATGAAAGGAGCTGGCATCTCACTCTCTTTGAATCTTCTTTATCATGCTAGGATTAGCAGGAAAAAGCAAAAAATTTCAGAATTGCACCTGGCAATGTGGAGATATTACTGTTTGTGCATTTACAATATTCATTGATTTTTGCCATTGAAAAACATGTTTTTCATATACCAGAAATGTTTGAAGCTACTGACTGAATGAAAGGAGCTGGCATCTCACTCTCTTTGAATCTTCTTTATCATGCTAGGATTAACAGGAAAAAGCAAAAAATTTCAGAATTGCACCTTGCAATGTGGAGATATTACTGTTTGTGCATTTACAATATTCATTGATTTTTGCCATTGAAAAACATGTTTTTCATATACCAGAAATGTTTGAAGCTACTGACTGAATGAAAGGAGCTGGCATCTCACTCTCTTTGAATCTTCTTTATCATGCTAGGATTAGCAGGAAAAAGCAAAAAATTTCAGAATTGCACCTTGCAATGTGGAGATATTACTGTTTGTGCATTTACAATATTCATTGATTTTTGCCATTGAAAAACGTTTTTCATATACCAGAAATGTTTGAAGCTACTGACTGAATGAAAGGAGCTGGCATCTCACTCTGAATCTTCTTTATCATGCTAGGATTAACAGGAAAAAGCTAAAAATTTCAGAATTGCACCGTGCAATGTGGAGATATTACTGTTTGTGCATTTACAATATTCATTGATTTTTGCCATTGAAAAACATGTTTTTCATATACCAGAAATGTTTGAAGCTACTGACTGAATGAAAGGAGCTGGCATCTCACTCTCTTTGAATCTTCTTTATCATGCTAGGATTAGCAGGAAAAAGCAAAAAATTTCAGAATTGCACCTTGCAATGTGGAGATATTACTGTTTGTGCATTTACAATATTCATTGATTTTTGCCATTGAAAAACATGTTTTTCATATACCAGAAATGTTTGAAGCTACTGACTGAATGAAAGGAGCTGGCATCTCACTCTCTTTGAATCTTCTTTATCATGCTAGGATTAACAGGAAAAAGCAAAAAATTTCAGAATTGCACCTTGCAATGTGGAGATATTACTGTTTGTGCATTTACAATATTCATTGATTTTTGCCATTGAAAAACATGTTTTTCATATACCAGAAATGTTTGAAGCTACTGACTGAATGAAAGGAGCTGGCATCTCACTCTCTTTGAATCTTCTTTATCATGCTAGGATTAACAGGAAAAAGCTAAAAATTTCAGAATTGCACCGTGCAATGTGGAGATATTACTGTTTGTGCATTTACAATATTCATTGATTTTTGCCATTGAAAAACATGTTTTTCATATACCAGAAATGTTTGAAGCTACTGACTGAATGAAATGAGCTGGCATCTCACTCTCTTTGAATCTTCTTTATCATGCTAGGATTAACAGGAAAAAGCAAAAAATTTCAGAATTGCACCTTGCAATGTGGAGATATTACTGTTTGTGCATTTACAATATTCATTGATTTTTGCCATTGAAAAACATGTTTTTCATATACCAGAAATGTTTGAAGCTACTGACTGAATGAAAGGAGCTGGCATCTCACTCTCTTTGAATCTTCTTTATCATGCTAGGATTAACAGGAAAAAGCTAAATATTTCAGAATTGCACCGTGCAATGTGGAGATATTACTGTTTGTGCATTTACAATATTCATTGATTTTTGCCATTGAAAAACATGTTTTTCATATACCAGAAATGTTTGAAGCTACTGACTGAATGAAAGGAGCTGGCATCTCACTCTCTTTGAATCTTCTTTATCATGCTAGGATTAGCAGGAAAAAGCAAAAAATTTCAGAATTGCACCTTGCAATGTGGAGATATTACTGTTTGTGCATTTACAATATTCATTGATTTTTGCCATTGAAAAACATGTTTTTCATATACCAGAAATGTTTGAAGCTACTGACTGAATGAAAGGAGCTGGCATCTCACTCTCTTTGAATCTTCTTTATCATGCTAGGATTAACAGGAAAAAGCAAAAAATTTCAGAATTGCACCTTGCAATGTGGAGATATTACTGTTTGTGCATTTACAATATTCATTGATTTTTGCCATTGAAAAACATGTTTTTCATATACCAGAAATGTTTGAAGCTACTGACTGAATGAAAGGAGCTGGCATCTCACTCTCTTTGAATCTTCTTTATCATGCTAGGATTAACAGGAAAAAGCTAAAAATTTCAGAATTGCACCGTGCAATGTGGAGATATTACTGTTTGTGCATTTACAATATTCATTGATTTTTGCCATTGAAAAACATGTTTTTCATATACCAGAAATGTTTGAAGCTAATGACTGAATGAAAGGAGCTGGCATCTCACTCTCTTTGAATCTTCTTTATCATGCTAGGATTAACAGGAAAAAGCTAAAAATTTCAGAATTGCACCGTGCAATGTGGAGATATTACTGTTTGTGCATTTACAATATTCATTGATTTTTGCCATTGAAAAACATGTTTTTCATATACCAGAAATGTTTGAAGCTACTGACTGAATGAAAGGAGCTGGCATCTCACTCTCTTTGAATCTTCTTTATCATGCTAGGATTAGCAGGAAAAAGCAAAAAATTTCAGAATTGCACCTTGCAATGTGGAGATATTACTGTTTGTGCATTTACAATATTCATTGATTTTTGCCATTGAAAAACATGTTTTTCATATACCAGAAATGTTTGAAGCTACTGACTGAATGAAAGGAGCTGGCATCTCACTCTCTTTGAATCTTCTTTATCATGCTAGGATTAACAGGAAAAAGCTAAAAATTTCAGAATTGCACCGTGCAATGTGGAGATATTACTGTTTGTGCATTTACAATATTCATTGATTTTTGCCATTGAAAAACATGTTTTTCATATACCAGAAATGTTTGAAGCTACTGACTGAATGAAAGGAGCTGGCATCTCACTCTCTTTGAATCTTCTTTATCATGCTAGGATTAGCAGGAAAAAGCAAAAAATTTCAGAATTGCACCTTGCAATGTGGAGATATTACTGTTTGTGCATTTACAATATTCATTGATTTTTGCCATTGAAAAACATGTTTTTCATATACCAGAAATGTTTGAAGCTACTGACTGAATGAAAGGAGCTGGCATCTCACTCTCTTTGAATCTTCTTTATCATGCTAGGATTAACAGGAAAAAGCAAAAAATTTCAGAATTGCACCTTGCAATGTGGAGATATTACTGTTTGTGCATTTACAATATTCATTGATTTTTGCCATTGAAAAACATGTTTTTCATATACCAGAAATGTTTGAAGCTACTGACTGAATGAAAGGAGCTGGCATCTCACTCTCTTTGAATCTTCTTTATCATGCTAGGATTAACAGGAAAAAGCTAAAAATTTCAGAATTGCACCGTGCAATGTGGAGATATTACTGTTTGTGCATTTACAATATTCATTGATTTTTGCCATTGAAAAACATGTTTTTCATATACCAGAAATGTTTGAAGCTACTGACTGAATGAAAGGAGCTGGCATCTCACTCTCTTTGAATCTTCTTTATCATGCTAGGATTAGCAGGAAAAAGCAAAAAATTTCAGAATTGCACCTTGCAATGTGGAGATATTACTGTTTGTGCATTTACAATATTCATTGATTTTTGCCATTGAAAAACATGTTTTTCATATACCAGAAATGTTTGAAGCTACTGACTGAATGAAAGGAGCTGGCATCTCACTCTCTTTGAATCTTCTTTATCATGCTAGGATTAACAGGAAAAAGCTAAAAATTTCAGAATTGCACCGTGCAATGTGGAGATATTACTGTTTGTGCATTTACAATATTCATTGATTTTTGCCATTGAAAAACATGTTTTTCATATACCAGAAATGTTTGAAGCTACTGACTGAATGAAAGGAGCTGGCATCTCACTCTCTTTGAATCTTCTTTATCATGCTAGGATTAGCAGGAAAAAGCAAAAAATTTCAGAATTGCACCTTGCAATGTGGAGATATTACTGTTTGTGCATTTACAATATTCATTGATTTTTGCCATTGAAAAACGTCCAGAAATGTTTGAAGCTACTGACTGAATGAAAGGAGCTTGGCATCTCACTCTCTTTGAATCTTCTTTATCATGCTAGGATTAGCAGGAAAAAGCAAAAAATTTCAGAATTGCACCTTGCAATGTGGAGATATTACTGTTTGTGCATTTACAATATTCATTGATTTTTGCCATTGAAAAACGTTTTTCATATACCAGAAATGTTTGAAGCTACTGACTGAATGAAAGGAGCTGGCATCTCACTCTCTTTGAATCTTCTTTATCATGCTAGGATTAGCAGGAAAAAGCAAAAAATTTCAGAATTGCACCTTGCAATGTGGAGATATTACTGTTTGTGCATTTACAATATTCATTGATTTTTGCCATTGAAAAACATGTTTTTCATATACCAGAAATGTTTGAAGCTACTGACTGAATGAAAGGAGCTGGCATCTCACTCTCTTTGAATCTTCTTTATCATGCTAGGATTAACAGGAAAAAGCAAAAAATTTCAGAATTGCACCTTGCAATGTGGAGATATTACTGTTTGTGCATTTACAATATTCATTGATTTTTGCCATTGAAAAACATGTTTTTCATATACCAGAAATGTTTGAAGCTACTGACTGAATGAAAGGAGCTGGCATCTCACTCTCTTTGAATCTTCTTTATCATGCTAGGATTAACAGGAAAAAGCAAAAAATTTCAGAATTGCACCTTGCAATGTGGAGATATTACTGTTTGTGCATTTACAATATTCATTGATTTTTGCCATTGAAAAACGTCCAGAAATGTTTGAAGCTATTGACTGAATGAAAGGAGCTGGCATCTCACTCTCTTTGAATCTTCTTTATCATGCTAGGATTAGCAGGAAAAAGCAAAAAATTTCAGAATTGCACCTTGCAATGTGGAGATATTACTGTTTGTGCATTTACAATATTCATTGATTTTTGCCATTGAAAAACATGTTTTTCATATACCAGAAATGTTTGAAGCTACTGACTGAATGAAAGGAGCTGGCATCTCACTCTCTTTGAATCTTCTTTATCATGCTAGGATTAGCAGGAAAAAGCAAAAAATTTCAGAATTGCACCTTGCAATGTGGAGATATTACTGTTTGTGCATTTACAATATTCATTGATTTTTGCCATTGAAAAACATGTTTTTCATATACCAGAAATGTTTGAAGCTACTGACTGAATGAAAGGAGCTGGCATCTCACTCTCTTTGAATCTTTATCATGCTAGGATTAACAGGAAAAAGCTTAAAATTTCAGAATTGCACCGTGCAATGTGGAGATATTACTGTTTGTGCATTTACAATATTCATTGATTTTTGCCATTGAAAAACATGTTTTTCATATACCAGAAATGTTTGAAGCTACTGACTGAATGAAAGGAGCTGGCATCTCACTCTCTTTGAATCTTCTTTATCATGCTAGGATTAGCAGGAAAAAGCAAAAAATTTCAGAATTGCACCTTGCAATGTGGAGATATTACTGTTTGTGCATTTACAATATTCATTGATTTTTGCCATTGAAAAACATGTTTTTCATATACCAGAAATGTTTGAAGCTACTGACTGAATGAAAGGAGCTGGCATCTCACTCTCTTTGAATCTTCTTTATCATGCTAGGATTAACAGGAAAAAGCTAAAAATTTCAGAATTGCACCGTGCAATGTGGAGATATTACTGTTTGTGCATTTACAATATTCATTGATTTTTGCCATTGAAAAACATGTTTTTCATATACCAGAAATGTTTGAAGCTACTGACTGAATGAAAGGAGCTGGCATCTCACTCTCTTTGAATCTTCTTTATCATGCTAGGATTAGCAGGAAAAAGCAAAAAATTTCAGAATTGCACCTTGCAATGTGGAGATATTACTGTTTGTGCATTTACAATATTCATTGATTTTTGCCATTGAAAAACATGTTTTTCATATACCAGAAATGTTTGAAGCTACTGACTGAATGAAAGGAGCTGGCATCTCACTCTCTTTGAATCTTCTTTATCATGCTAGGATTAACAGGAAAAAGCAAAAAATTTCAGAATTGCACCTTGCAATGTGGAGATATTACTGTTTGTGCATTTACAATATTCATTGATTTTTGCCATTGAAAAACATGTTTTTCATATACCAGAAATGTTTGAAGCTACTGACTGAATGAAAGGAGCTGGCATCTCACTCTCTTTGAATCTTCTTTATCATGCTAGGATTAACAGGAAAAAGCTAAAAATTTCAGAATTGCACCGTGCAATGTGGAGATATTACTGTTTGTGCATTTACAATATTCATTGATTTTTGCCATTGAAAAACATGTTTTTCATATACCAGAAATGTTTGAAGCTACTGACTGAATGAAAGGAGCTGGCATCTCACTCTCTTTGAATCTTCTTTATCATGCTAGGATTAGCAGGAAAAAGCAAAAAATTTCAGAATTGCACCTTGCAATGTGGAGATATTACTGTTTGTGCATTTACAATATTCATTGATTTTTGCCATTGAAAAACATGTTTTTCATATACCAGAAATGTTTGAAGCTACTGACTGAATGAAAGGAGCTGGCATCTCACTCTCTTTGAATCTTCTTTATCATGCTAGGATTAACAGGAAAAAGCTAAAAATTTCAGAATTGCACCGTGCAATGTGGAGATATTACTGTTTGTGCATTTACAATATTCATTGATTTTTGCCATTGAAAAACATGTTTTTCATATACCAGAAATGTTTGAAGCTACTGACTGAATGAAAGGAGCTGGCATCTCACTCTCTTTGAATCTTCTTTATCATGCTAGGATTAGCAGGAAAAAGCAAAAAATTTCAGAATTGCACCTTGCAATGTGGAGATATTACTGTTTGTGCATTTACAATATTCATTGATTTTTGCCATTGAAAAACGTCCAGAAATGTTTGAAGCTACTGACTGAATGAAAGGAGCTTGGCATCTCACTCTCTTTGAATCTTCTTTATCATGCTAGGATTAGCAGGAAAAAGCAAAAAATTTCAGAATTGCACCTTGCAATGTGGAGATATTACTGTTTGTGCATTTACAATATTCATTGATTTTTGCCATTGAAAAACGTTTTTCATATACCAGAAATGTTTGAAGCTACTGACTGAATGAAAGGAGCTGGCATCTCACTCTCTTTGAATCTTCTTTATCATGCTAGGATTAGCAGGAAAAAGCAAAAAATTTCAGAATTGCACCTTGCAATGTGGAGATATTACTGTTTGTGCATTTACAATATTCATTGATTTTTGCCATTGAAAAACATGTTTTTCATATACCAGAAATGTTTGAAGCTACTGACTGAATGAAAGGAGCTGGCATCTCACTCTCTTTGAATCTTCTTTATCATGCTAGGATTAACAGGAAAAAGCAAAAAATTTCAGAATTGCACCTTGCAATGTGGAGATATTACTGTTTGTGCATTTACAATATTCATTGATTTTTGCCATTGAAAAACATGTTTTTCATATACCAGAAATGTTTGAAGCTACTGACTGAATGAAAGGAGCTGGCATCTCACTCTCTTTGAATCTTCTTTATCATGCTAGGATTAACAGGAAAAAGCAAAAAATTTCAGAATTGCACCTTGCAATGTGGAGATATTACTGTTTGTGCATTTACAATATTCATTGATTTTTGCCATTGAAAAACGTCCAGAAATGTTTGAAGCTATTGACTGAATGAAAGGAGCTGGCATCTCACTCTCTTTGAATCTTCTTTATCATGCTAGGATTAGCAGGAAAAAGCAAAAAATTTCAGAATTGCACCTTGCAATGTGGAGATATTACTGTTTGTGCATTTACAATATTCATTGATTTTTGCCATTGAAAAACATGTTTTTCATATACCAGAAATGTTTGAAGCTACTGACTGAATGAAAGGAGCTGGCATCTCACTCTCTTTGAATCTTCTTTATCATGCTAGGATTAGCAGGAAAAAGCAAAAAATTTCAGAATTGCACCTTGCAATGTGGAGATATTACTGTTTGTGCATTTACAATATTCATTGATTTTTGCCATTGAAAAACATGTTTTTCATATACCAGAAATGTTTGAAGCTACTGACTGAATGAAAGGAGCTGGCATCTCACTCTCTTTGAATCTTTATCATGCTAGGATTAACAGGAAAAAGCTTAAAATTTCAGAATTGCACCGTGCAATGTGGAGATATTACTGTTTGTGCATTTACAATATTCATTGATTTTTGCCATTGAAAAACATGTTTTTCATATACCAGAAATGTTTGAAGCTACTGACTGAATGAAAGGAGCTGGCATCTCACTCTCTTTGAATCTTCTTTATCATGCTAGGATTAGCAGGAAAAAGCAAAAAATTTCAGAATTGCACCTTGCAATGTGGAGATATTACTGTTTGTGCATTTACAATATTCATTGATTTTTGCCATTGAAAAACATGTTTTTCATATACCAGAAATGTTTGAAGCTACTGACTGAATGAAAGGAGCTGGCATCTCACTCTCTTTGAATCTTCTTTATCATGCTAGGATTAACAGGAAAAAGCTAAAAATTTCAGAATTGCACCGTGCAATGTGGAGATATTACTGTTTGTGCATTTACAATATTCATTGATTTTTGCCATTGAAAAACATGTTTTTCATATACCAGAAATGTTTGAAGCTACTGACTGAATGAAAGGAGCTGGCATCTCACTCTCTTTGAATCTTCTTTATCATGCTAGGATTAGCAGGAAAAAGCAAAAAATTTCAGAATTGCACCTTGCAATGTGGAGATATTACTGTTTGTGCATTTACAATATTCATTGATTTTTGCCATTGAAAAACATGTTTTTCATATACCAGAAATGTTTGAAGCTACTGACTGAATGAAAGGAGCTGGCATCTCACTCTCTTTGAATCTTCTTTATCATGCTAGGATTAACAGGAAAAAGCTAAAAATTTCAGAATTGCACCGTGCAATGTGGAGATATTACTGTTTGTGCATTTACAATATTCATTGATTTTTGCCATTGAAAAACATGTTTTTCATATACCAGAAATGTTTGAAGCTACTGACTGAATGAAAGGAGCTGGCATCTCACTCTCTTTGAATCTTCTTTATCATGCTAGGATTAGCAGGAAAAAGCAAAAAATTTCAGAATTGCACCTTGCAATGTGGAGATATTACTGTTTGTGCATTTACAATATTCATTGATTTTTGCCATTGAAAAACATGTTTTTCATATACCAGAAATGTTTGAAGCTACTGACTGAATGGAAGGAGCTGGCATCTCACTCTCTTTGAATCTTCTTTATCATGCTAGGATTAACAGGAAAAAGCTAAAAATTTCAGAATTGCACCGTGCAATGTGGAGATATTACTGTTTGTGCATTTACAATATTCATTGATTTTTGCCATTGAAAAACATGTTTTTCATATACCAGAAATGTTTGAAGCTACTGACTGAATGAAAGGAGCTGGCATCTCACTCTCTTTGAATCTTCTTTATCATGCTAGGATTAACAGGAAAAAGCTAAAAATTTCAGAATTGCACCGTGCAATGTGGAGATATTACTGTTTGTGCATTTACAATATTCATTGATTTTTGCCATTGAAAAACATGTTTTTCATATACCAGAAATGTTTGAAGCTACTGACTGAATGAAAGGAGCTGGCATCTCACTCTCTTTGAATCTTCTTTATCATGCTAGGATTAGCAGGAAAAAGCAAAAAATTTCAGAATTGCACCTTGCAATGTGGAGATATTACTGTTTGTGCATTTACAATATTCATTGATTTTTGCCATTGAAAAACATGTTTTTCACATACCAGAAATGTTTGAAGCTACTGACTGAATGAAAGGAGCTGGCATCTCACTCTCTTTCAATCTTCTTTATCATGCTAGGATTAACAGGAAAAAGCAAAAAATTTCAGAATTGCATCTTGCAATGTGGAGATATTACTGTTTGTGCATTTACAATATTCATTGATTTTTGCCATTGAAAAACATGTTTTTCATATACCAGAAATGTTTGAAGCTACTGACTGAATGAAAGGAGCTGGCATCTCACTCTCTTTGAATCTTTATCATGCTAGGATTAACAGGAAAAAGCTAAAAATTTCAGAATTGCACCGTGCAATGTGGAGATATTACTGTTTGTGCATTTACAATATTCATTGATTTTTGCCATTGAAAAACATGTTTTTCATATACCAGAAATGTTTGAAGCTAATGACTGAATGAAAGGAGCTGGCATCTCACTCTCTTTGAATCTTCTTTATCATGCTAGGATTAACAGGAAAAAGCTAAAAATTTCAGAATTGCACCGTGCAATGTGGAGATATTACTGTTTGTGCATTTACAATATTCATTGATTTTTGCCATTGAAAAACATGTTTTTCATATACCAGAAATGTTTGAAGCTACTGACTGAATGAAAGGAGCTGGCATCTCACTCTCTTTGAATCTTCTTTATCATGCTAGGATTAGCAGGAAAAAGCAAAAAATTTCAGAATTGCACCTTGCAATGTGGAGATATTACTGTTTGTGCATTTACAATATTCATTGATTTTTGCCATTGAAAAACATGTTTTTCATATACCAGAAATGTTTGAAGCTACTGACTGAATGAAAGGAGCTGGCATCTCACTCTCTTTGAATCTTCTTTATCATGCTAGGATTAACAGGAAAAAGCTAAAAATTTCAGAATTGCACCGTGCAATGTGGAGATATTACTGTTTGTGCATTTACAATATTCATTGATTTTTGCCATTGAAAAACATGTTTTTCATATACCAGAAATGTTTGAAGCTACTGACTGAATGAAAGGAGCTGGCATCTCACTCTCTTTGAATCTTCTTTATCATGCTAGGATTAGCAGGAAAAAGCAAAAAATTTCAGAATTGCACCTTGCAATGTGGAGATATTACTGTTTGTGCATTTACAATATTCATTGATTTTTGCCATTGAAAAACATGTTTTTCATATACCAGAAATGTTTGAAGCTACTGACTGAATGAAAGGAGCTGGCATCTCACTCTCTTTGAATCTTCTTTATCATGCTAGGATTAACAGGAAAAAGCTAAAAATTTCAGAATTGCACCGTGCAATGTGGAGATATTACTGTTTGTGCATTTACAATATTCATTGATTTTTGCCATTGAAAAACATGTTTTTCATATACCAGAAATGTTTGAAGCTACTGACTGAATGAAAGGAGCTGGCATCTCACTCTCTTTGAATCTTCTTTATCATGCTAGGATTAGCAGGAAAAAGCAAAAAATTTCAGAATTGCACCTTGCAATGTGGAGATATTACTGTTTGTGCATTTACAATATTCATTGATTTTTGCCATTGAAAAACGTCCAGAAATGTTTGAAGCTACTGACTGAATGAAAGGAGCTTGGCATCTCACTCTCTTTGAATCTTCTTTATCATGCTAGGATTAGCAGGAAAAAGCAAAAAATTTCAGAATTGCACCTTGCAATGTGGAGATATTACTGTTTGTGCATTTACAATATTCATTGATTTTTGCCATTGAAAAACGTTTTTCATATACCAGAAATGTTTGAAGCTACTGACTGAATGAAAGGAGCTGGCATCTCACTCTCTTTGAATCTTCTTTATCATGCTAGGATTAGCAGGAAAAAGCAAAAAATTTCAGAATTGCACCTTGCAATGTGGAGATATTACTGTTTGTGCATTTACAATATTCATTGATTTTTGCCATTGAAAAACATGTTTTTCATATACCAGAAATGTTTGAAGCTACTGACTGAATGAAAGGAGCTGGCATCTCACTCTCTTTGAATCTTCTTTATCATGCTAGGATTAACAGGAAAAAGCAAAAAATTTCAGAATTGCACCTTGCAATGTGGAGATATTACTGTTTGTGCATTTACAATATTCATTGATTTTTGCCATTGAAAAACATGTTTTTCATATACCAGAAATGTTTGAAGCTACTGACTGAATGAAAGGAGCTGGCATCTCACTCTCTTTGAATCTTCTTTATCATGCTAGGATTAACAGGAAAAAGCAAAAAATTTCAGAATTGCACCTTGCAATGTGGAGATATTACTGTTTGTGCATTTACAATATTCATTGATTTTTGCCATTGAAAAACGTCCAGAAATGTTTGAAGCTATTGACTGAATGAAAGGAGCTGGCATCTCACTCTCTTTGAATCTTCTTTATCATGCTAGGATTAGCAGGAAAAAGCAAAAAATTTCAGAATTGCACCTTGCAATGTGGAGATATTACTGTTTGTGCATTTACAATATTCATTGATTTTTGCCATTGAAAAACATGTTTTTCATATACCAGAAATGTTTGAAGCTACTGACTGAATGAAAGGAGCTGGCATCTCACTCTCTTTGAATCTTCTTTATCATGCTAGGATTAGCAGGAAAAAGCAAAAAATTTCAGAATTGCACCTTGCAATGTGGAGATATTACTGTTTGTGCATTTACAATATTCATTGATTTTTGCCATTGAAAAACATGTTTTTCATATACCAGAAATGTTTGAAGCTACTGACTGAATGAAAGGAGCTGGCATCTCACTCTCTTTGAATCTTTATCATGCTAGGATTAACAGGAAAAAGCTTAAAATTTCAGAATTGCACCGTGCAATGTGGAGATATTACTGTTTGTGCATTTACAATATTCATTGATTTTTGCCATTGAAAAACATGTTTTTCATATACCAGAAATGTTTGAAGCTACTGACTGAATGAAAGGAGCTGGCATCTCACTCTCTTTGAATCTTCTTTATCATGCTAGGATTAGCAGGAAAAAGCAAAAAATTTCAGAATTGCACCTTGCAATGTGGAGATATTACTGTTTGTGCATTTACAATATTCATTGATTTTTGCCATTGAAAAACATGTTTTTCATATACCAGAAATGTTTGAAGCTACTGACTGAATGAAAGGAGCTGGCATCTCACTCTCTTTGAATCTTCTTTATCATGCTAGGATTAACAGGAAAAAGCTAAAAATTTCAGAATTGCCCCGTGCAATGTGGAGATATTACTGTTTGTGCATTTACAATATTCATTGATTTTTGCCATTGAAAAACATGTTTTTCATATACCAGAAATGTTTGAAGCTACTGACTGAATGAAAGGAGCTGGCATCTCACTCTCTTTGAATCTTCTTTATCATGCTAGGATTAGCAGGAAAAAGCAAAAAATTTCAGAATTGCACCTTGCAATGTGGAGATATTACTGTTTGTGCATTTACAATATTCATTGATTTTTGCCATTGAAAAACATGTTTTTCATATACCAGAAATGTTTGAAGCTACTGACTGAATGAAAGGAGCTGGCATCTCACTCTCTTTGAATCTTCTTTATCATGCTAGGATTAACAGGAAAAAGCTAAAAATTTCAGAATTGCACCGTGCAATGTGGAGATATTACTGTTTGTGCATTTACAATATTCATTGATTTTTGCCATTGAAAAACATGTTTTTCATATACCAGAAATGTTTGAAGCTACTGACTGAATGAAAGGAGCTGGCATCTCACTCTCTTTGAATCTTCTTTATCATGCTAGGATTAGCAGGAAAAAGCAAAAAATTTCAGAATTGCACCTTGCAATGTGGAGATATTACTGTTTGTGCATTTACAATATTCATTGATTTTTGCCATTGAAAAACATGTTTTTCATATACCAGAAATGTTTGAAGCTACTGACTGAATGGAAGGAGCTGGCATCTCACTCTCTTTGAATCTTCTTTATCATGCTAGGATTAACAGGAAAAAGCTAAAAATTTCAGAATTGCACCGTGCAATGTGGAGATATTACTGTTTGTGCATTTACAATATTCATTGATTTTTGCCATTGAAAAACATGTTTTTCATATACCAGAAATGTTTGAAGCTACTGACTGAATGAAAGGAGCTGGCATCTCACTCTCTTTGAATCTTCTTTATCATGCTAGGATTAACAGGAAAAAGCTAAAAATTTCAGAATTGCACCGTGCAATGTGGAGATATTACTGTTTGTGCATTTACAATATTCATTGATTTTTGCCATTGAAAAACATGTTTTTCATATACCAGAAATGTTTGAAGCTACTGACTGAATGAAAGGAGCTGGCATCTCACTCTCTTTGAATCTTCTTTATCATGCTAGGATTAGCAGGAAAAAGCAAAAAATTTCAGAATTGCACCTTGCAATGTGGAGATATTACTGTTTGTGCATTTACAATATTCATTGATTTTTGCCATTGAAAAACATGTTTTTCATATACCAGAAATGTTTGAAGCTACTGACTGAATGAAAGGAGCTGGCATCTCACTCTCTTTCAATCTTCTTTATCATGCTAGGATTAACAGGAAAAAGCAAAAAATTTCAGAATTGCACCTTGCAATGTGGAGATATTACTGTTTGTGCATTTACAATATTCATTGATTTTTGCCATTGAAAAACATGTTTTTCATATACCAGAAATGTTTGAAGCTACTGACTGAATGAAAGGAGCTGGCATCTCACTCTCTTTGAATCTTTATCATGCTAGGATTAACAGGAAAAAGCTAAAAATTTCAGAATTGCACCGTGCAATGTGGAGATATTACTGTTTGTGCATTTACAATATTCATTGATTTTTGCCATTGAAAAACATGTTTTTCATATACCAGAAATGTTTGAAGCTAATGACTGAATGAAAGGAGCTGGCATCTCACTCTCTTTGAATCTTCTTTATCATGCTAGGATTAACAGGAAAAAGCTAAAAATTTCAGAATTGCACCGTGCAATGTGGAGATATTACTGTTTGTGCATTTACAATATTCATTAATTTTTGCCATTGAAAAACATGTTTTTCATATACCAGAAATGTTTGAAGCTACTGACTGAATGAAAGGAGCTGGCATCTCACTCTCTTTGAATCTTCTTTATCATGCTAGGATTAGCAGGAAAAAGCAAAAAATTTCAGAATTGCACCTTGCAATGTGGAGATATTACTGTTTGTGCATTTACAATATTCATTGATTTTTGCCATTGAAAAACATGTTTTTCATATACCAGAAATGTTTGAAGCTACTGACTGAATGAAAGGAGCTGGCATCTCACTCTCTTTGAATCTTCTTTATCATGCTAGGATTAACAGGAAAAAGCTAAAAATTTCAGAATTGCACCGTGCAATGTGGAGATATTACTGTTTGTGCATTTACAATATTCATTGATTTTTGCCATTGAAAAACATGTTTTTCATATACCAGAAATGTTTGAAGCTACTGACTGAATGAAAGGAGCTGGCATCTCACATTCTTTGAATCTTCTTTATCATGCTAGGATTAACAGGAAAAAGCAAAAAATTTCAGAATTGCACCTTGCAATGTGGAGATATTACTGTTTGTGCATTTACAATATTCATTGATTTTTGCCATTGAAAAACATGTTTTTCATATACCAGAAATGTTTGAAGCTACTGACTGAATGAAAGGAGCTGGCATCTCACTCTCTTTGAATCTTTATCATGCTAGGATTAACAGGAAAAAGCTAAAAATTTCAGAATTGCACCGTGCAATGTGGAGATATTACTGTTTGTGCATTTACAATATTCATTGATTTTTGCCATTGAAAAACATGTTTTTCATATACCAGAAATGTTTGAAGCTACTGACTGAATGAAAGGAGCTGGCATCTCACTCTCTTTGAATCTTCTTTATCATGCTAGGATTAGCAGGAAAAAGCAAAAAATTTCAGAATTGCACCTTGCAATGTGGAGATATTACTGTTTGTGCATTTACAATATTCATTGATTTTTGCCATTGAAAAACATGTTTTTCATATACCAGAAATGTTTGAAGCTACTGACTGAATGAAAGGAGCTGGCATCTCACTCTCTTTGAATCTTCTTTATCATGCTAGGATTAACAGGAAAAAGCTAAAAATTTCAGAATTGCACCGTGCAATGTGGAGATATTACTGTTTGTGCATTTACAATATTCATTGATTTTTGCCATTGAAAAACATGTTTTTCATATACCAGAAATGTTTGAAGCTACTGACTGAATGAAAGGAGCTGGCATCTCACTCTTTTTGAATCTTCTTTATCATGCTAGGATTAGCAGGAAAAAGCAAAAAATTTCAGAATTGCACCTTGCAATGTGGAGATATTACTGTTTGTGCATTTACAATATTCATTGATTTTTGCCATTGAAAAACATGTTTTTCATATACCAGAAATGTTTGAAGCTACTGACTGAATGAAAGGAGCTGGCATCTCACTCTCTTTGAATCTTCTTTATCATGCTAGGATTAACAGGAAAAAGCTAAAAATTTCAGAATTGCACCGTGCAATGTGGAGATATTACTGTTTGTGCATTTACAATATTCATTGATTTTTGCCATTGAAAAACATGTTTTTCATATACCAGAAATGTTTGAAGCTACTGACTGAATGAAAGGAGCTGGCATCTCACTCTCTTTGAATCTTCTTTATCATGCTAGGATTAGCAGGAAAAAGCAAAAAATTTCAGAATTGCACCTTGCAATGTGGAGATATTACTGTTTGTGCATTTACAATATTCATTGATTTTTGCCATTGAAAAACATGTTTTTCATATACCAGAAATGTTTGAAGCTACTGACTGAATGAAAGGAGCTGGCATCTCACTCTCTTTGAATCTTCTTTATCATGCTAGGATTAACAGGAAAAAGCTAAAAATTTCAGAATTGCACCGTGCAATGTGGAGATATTACTGTTTGTGCATTTACAATATTCATTGATTTTTGCCATTGAAAAACATGTTTTTCATATACTAGAAATGTTTGAAGCTACTGACTGAATGAAAGGAGCTGGCATCTCACTCTCTTTGAATCTTCTTTATCATGCTAGGATTAGCAGGAAAAAGCAAAAAATTTCAGAATTGCACCTTGCAATGTGGAGATATTACTGTTTGTGCATTTACAATATTCATTGATTTTTGCCATTGAAAAACATGTTTTTCATATACCAGAAATGTTTGAAGCTACTGACTGAATGAAAGGAGCTGGCATCTCACTCTCTTTGAATCTTCTTTATCATGCTAGGATTAACAGGAAAAAGCAAAAAATTTCAGAATTGCACCTTGCAATGTGGAGATATTACTGTTTGTGCATTTACAATATTCATTGATTTTTGCCATTGAAAAACATGTTTTTCATATACCAGAAATGTTTGAAGCTACTGACTGAATGAAAGGAGCTGGCATCTCACTCTCTTTGAATCTTCTTTATCATGCTAGGATTAACAGGAAAAAGCTAAAAATTTCAGAATTGCACCGTGCAATGTGGAGATATTACTGTTTGTGCATTTACAATATTCATTGATTTTTGCCATTGAAAAACATGTTTTTCATATACCAGAAATGTTTGAAGCTAATGACTGAATGAAAGGAGCTGGCATCTCACTCTCTTTGAATCTTCTTTATCATGCTAGGATTAACAGGAAAAAGCTAAAAATTTCAGAATTGCACCGTGCAATGTGGAGATATTACTGTTTGTGCATTTACAATATTCATTGATTTTTGCCATTGAAAAACATGTTTTTCATATACCAGAAATGTTTGAAGCTACTGACTGAATGAAAGGAGCTGGCATCTCACTCTCTTTGAATCTTCTTTATCATGCTAGGATTAACAGGAAAAAGCAAAAAATTTCAGAATTGCACCTTGCAATGTGGAGATATTACTGTTTGTGCATTTACAATATTCATTGATTTTTGCCATTGAAAAACATGTTTTTCATATACCAGAAATGTTTGAAGCTACTGACTGAATGAAAGGAGCTGGCATCTCACTCTCTTTGAATCTTTATCATGCTAGGATTAACAGGAAAAAGCTAAAAATTTCAGAATTGCACCGTGCAATGTGGAGATATTACTGTTTGTGCATTTACAATATTCATTGATTTTTGCCATTGAAAAACATGTTTTTCATATACCAGAAATGTTTGAAGCTACTGACTGAATGAAAGGAGCTGGCATCTCACTCTCTTTGAATCTTCTTTATCATGCTAGGATTAGCAGGAAAAAGCAAAAAATTTCAGAATTGCACCTTGCAATGTGGAGATATTACTGTTTGTGCATTTACAATATTCATTGATTTTTGCCATTGAAAAACATGTTTTTCATATACCAGAAATGTTTGAAGCTACTGACTGAATGAAAGGAGCTGGCATCTCACTCTCTTTGAATCTTCTTTATCATGCTAGGATTAACAGGAAAAAGCTAAAAATTTCAGAATTGCACCGTGCAATGTGGAGATATTACTGTTTGTGCATTTACAATATTCATTGATTTTTGCCATTGAAAAACATGTTTTTCATATACCAGAAATGTTTGAAGCTACTGACTGAATGAAAGGAGCTGGCATCTCACTCTTTTTGAATCTTCTTTATCATGCTAGGATTAGCAGGAAAAAGCAAAAAATTTCAGAATTGCACCTTGCAATGTGGAGATATTACTGTTTGTGCATTTACAATATTCATTGATTTTTGCCATTGAAAAACATGTTTTTCATATACCAGAAATGTTTGAAGCTACTGACTGAATGAAAGGAGCTGGCATCTCACTCTCTTTGAATCTTCTTTATCATGCTAGGATTAACAGGAAAAAGCTAAAAATTTCAGAATTGCACCGTGCAATGTGGAGATATTACTGTTTGTGCATTTACAATATTCATTGATTTTTGCCATTGAAAAACATGTTTTTCATATACCAGAAATGTTTGAAGCTACTGACTGAATGAAAGGAGCTGGCATCTCACTCTCTTTGAATCTTCTTTATCATGCTAGGATTAGCAGGAAAAAGCAAAAAATTTCAGAATTGCACCTTGCAATGTGGAGATATTACTGTTTGTGCATTTACAATATTCATTGATTTTTGCCATTGAAAAACATGTTTTTCATATACCAGAAATGTTTGAAGCTACTGACTGAATGAAAGGAGCTGGCATCTCACTCTCTTTGAATCTTCTTTATCATGCTAGGATTAACAGGAAAAAGCTAAAAATTTCAGAATTGCACCGTGCAATGTGGAGATATTACTGTTTGTGCATTTACAATATTCATTGATTTTTGCCATTGAAAAACATGTTTTTCATATACCAGAAATGTTTGAAGCTACTGACTGAATGAAAGGAGCTGGCATCTCACTCTCTTTGAATCTTCTTTATCATGCTAGGATTAGCAGGAAAAAGCAAAAAATTTCAGAATTGCACCTTGCAATGTGGAGATATTACTGTTTGTGCATTTACAATATTCATTGATTTTTGCCATTGAAAAACATGTTTTTCATATACCAGAAATGTTTGAAGCTACTGACTGAATGAAAGGAGCTGGCATCTCACTCTCTTTGAATCTTCTTTATCATGCTAGGATTAACAGGAAAAAGCAAAAAATTTCAGAATTGCACCTTGCAATGTGGAGATATTACTGTTTGTGCATTTACAATATTCATTGATTTTTGCCATTGAAAAACATGTTTTTCATATACCAGAAATGTTTGAAGCTACTGACTGAATGAAAGGAGCTGGCATCTCACTCTCTTTGAATCTTCTTTATCATGCTAGGATTAACAGGAAAAAGCTAAAAATTTCAGAATTGCACCGTGCAATGTGGAGATATTACTGTTTGTGCATTTACAATATTCATTGATTTTTGCCATTGAAAAACATGTTTTTCATATACCAGAAATGTTTGAAGCTAATGACTGAATGAAAGGAGCTGGCATCTCACTCTCTTTGAATCTTCTTTATCATGCTAGGATTAACAGGAAAAAGCTAAAAATTTCAGAATTGCACCGTGCAATGTGGAGATATTACTGTTTGTGCATTTACAATATTCATTGATTTTTGCCATTGAAAAACATGTTTTTCATATACAAGAAATGTTTGAAGCTACTGACTGAATGAAAGGAGCTGGCATCTCACTCTCTTTGAATCTTCTTTATCATGCTAGGATTAGCAGGAAAAAGCAAAAAATTTCAGAATTGCACCTTGCAATGTGGAGATATTACTGTTTGTGCATTTACAATATTCATTGATTTTTGCCATTGAAAAACATGTTTTTCATATACCAGAAATGTTTGAAGCTACTGACTGAATGAAAGGAGCTGGCATCTCACTCTCTTTGAATCTTCTTTATCATGCTAGGATTAACAGGAAAAAGCTAAAAATTTCAGAATTGCACCGTGCAATGTGGAGATATTACTGTTTGTGCATTTACAATATTCATTGATTTTTGCCATTGAAAAACATGTTTTTCATATACCAGAAATGTTTGAAGCTACTGACTGAATGAAAGGAGCTGGCATCTCACTCTCTTTGAATCTTCTTTATCATGCTAGGATTAGCAGGAAAAAGCAAAAAATTTCAGAATTGCACCTTGCAATGTGGAGATATTACTGTTTGTGCATTTACAATATTCATTGATTTTTGCCATTGAAAAACATGTTTTTCATATACCAGAAATGTTTGAAGCTACTGACTGAATGAAAGGAGCTGGCATCTCACTCTCTTTGAATCTTCTTTATCATGCTAGGATTAACAGGAAAAAGCAAAAAATTTCAGAATTGCACCTTGCAATGTGGAGATATTACTGTTTGTGCATTTACAATAATCATTGATTTTTGCCATTGAAAAACATGTTTTTCATATACCAGAAATGTTTGAAGCTACTGACTGAATGAAAGGAGCTGGCATCTCACTCTCTTTGAATCTTCTTTATCATGCTAGGATTAACAGGAAAAAGCTAAAAATTTCAGAATTGCACCGTGCAATGTGGAGATATTACTGTTTGTGCATTTACAATATTCATTGATTTTTGCCATTGAAAAACATGTTTTTCATATACCAGAAATGTTTGAAGCTACTGACTGAATGAAAGGAGCTGGCATCTCACTCTCTTTGAATCTTCTTTATCATGCTAGGATTAGCAGGAAAAAGCAAAAAATTTCAGAATTGCACCTTGCAATGTGGAGATATTACTGTTTGTGCATTTACAATATTCATTGATTTTTGCCATTGAAAAACATGTTTTTCATATACCAGAAATGTTTGAAGCTACTGACTGAATGAAAGGAGCTGGCATCTCACTCTCTTTGAATCTTCTTTATCATGCTAGGATTAACAGGAAAAAGCTAAAAATTTCAGAATTGCACCGTGCAATGTGGAGATATTACTGTTTGTGCATTTACAATATTCATTGATTTTTGCCATTGAAAAACATGTTTTTCATATACCAGAAATGTTTGAAGCTACTGACTGAATGAAAGGAGCTGGCATCTCACTCTCTTTGAATCTTCTTTATCATGCTAGGATTAGCAGGAAAAAGCAAAAAATTTCAGAATTGCACCTTGCAATGTGGAGATATTACTGTTTGTGCATTTACAATATTCATTGATTTTTGCCATTGAAAAACGTCCAGAAATGTTTGAAGCTACTGACTGAATGAAAGGAGCTTGGCATCTCACTCTCTTTGAATCTTCTTTATCATGCTAGGATTAGCAGGAAAAAGCAAAAAATTTCAGAATTGCACCTTGCAATGTGGAGATATTACTGTTTGTGCATTTACAATATTCATTGATTTTTGCCATTGAAAAACGTTTTTCATATACCAGAAATGTTTGAAGCTACTGACTGAATGAAAGGAGCTGGCATCTCACTCTCTTTGAATCTTCTTTATCATGCTAGGATTAGCAGGAAAAAGCAAAAAATTTCAGAATTGCACCTTGCAATGTGGAGATATTACTGTTTGTGCATTTACAATATTCATTGATTTTTGCCATTGAAAAACATGTTTTTCATATACCAGAAATGTTTGAAGCTACTGACTGAATGAAAGGAGCTGGCATCTCACTCTCTTTGAATCTTCTTTATCATGCTAGGATTAACAGGAAAAAGCTAAAAATTTCAGAATTGCACCGTGCAATGTGGAGATATTACTGTTTGTGCATTTACAATATTCATTGATTTTTGCCATTGAAAAACATGTTTTTCATATACCAGAAATGTTTGAAGCTAATGACTGAATGAAAGGAGCTGGCATCTCACTCTCTTTGAATCTTCTTTATCATGCTAGGATTAACAGGAAAAAGCTAAAAATTTCAGAATTGCACCGTGCAATGTGGAGATATTACTGTTTGTGCATTTACAATATTCATTGATTTTTGCCATTGAAAAACATGTTTTTCATATACCAGAAATGTTTGAAGCTACTGACTGAATGAAAGGAGCTGGCATCTCACTCTCTTTGAATCTTCTTTATCATGCTAGGATTAACAGGACAAAGCTAAAAATTTCAGAATTGCACCGTGCAATGTGGAGATATTACTGTTTGTGCATTTACAATATTCATTGATTTTTGCCATTGAAAAACATGTTTTTCATATACCAGAAATGTTTGAAGCTACTGACTGAATGAAAGGAGCTGGCATCTCACTCTCTTTGAATCTTCTTTATCATGCTAGGATTAGCAGGAAAAAGCAAAAAATTTCAGAATTGCACCTTGCAATGTGGAGATATTACTGTTTGTGCATTTACAATATTCATTGATTTTTGCCATTGAAAAACATGTTTTTCATATACCAGAAATGTTTGAAGCTACTGACTGAATGAAAGGAGCTGGCATCTCACTCTCTTTGAATCTTCTTTATCATGCTAGGATTAGCAGGAAAAAGCAAAAAATTTCAGAATTGCACCTTGCAATGTGGAGATATTACTGTTTGTGCATTTACAATATTCATTGATTTTTGCCATTGAAAAACATGTTTTTCATATACCAGAAATGTTTGAAGCTACTGACTGAATGAAAGGAGCTGGCATCTCACTCTCTTTGAATCTTCTTTATCATGCTAGGATTAACAGAAAAAAGCAAAAAATTTCAGAATTGCACCTTGCAATGTGGAGATATTACTGTTTGTGCATTTACAATATTCATTGATTTTTGCCATTGAAAAACATGTTTTTCATATACCAGAAATGTTTGAAGCTACTGACTGAATGAAAGGAGCTGGCATCTCACTCTCTTTGAATCTTCTTTATCATGCTAGGATTAGCAGGAAAAAGCAAAAAATTTCAGAATTGCACCTTGCAATGTGGAGATATTACTGTTTGTGCATTTACAATATTCATTGATTTTTGCCATTGAAAAACGTTTTTCATATACCAGAAATGTTTGAAGCTACTGACTGAATGAAAGGAGCTGGCATCTCACTCTGAATCTTCTTTATCATGCTAGGATTAACAGGAAAAAGCTAAAAATTTCAGAATTGCACCGTGCAATGTGGAGATATTACTGTTTGTGCATTTACAATATTCATTGATTTTTGCCATTGAAAAACATGTTTTTCATATACCAGAAATGTTTGAAGCTACTGACTGAATGAAAGGAGCTGGCATCTCACTCTCTTTGAATCTTCTTTATCATGCTAGGATTAGCAGGAAAAAGCAAAAAATTTCAGAATTGCACCTTGCAATGTGGAGATATTACTGTTTGTGCATTTACAATATTCATTGATTTTTGCCATTGAAAAACATGTTTTTCATATACCAGAAATGTTTGAAGCTACTGACTGAATGAAAGGAGCTGGCATCTCACTCTCTTTGAATCTTCTTTATCATGCTAGGATTAACAGGAAAAAGCTAAAAATTTCAGAATTGCACCGTGCAATGTGGAGATATTACTGTTTGTGCATTTACAATATTCATTGATTTTTGCCATTGAAAAACATGTTTTTCATATACCAGAAATGTTTGAAGCTAATGACTGAATGAAAGGAGCTGGCATCTCACTCTCTTTGAATCTTCTTTATCATGCTAGGATTAACAGGAAAAAGCTAAAAATTTCAGAATTGCACCGTGCAATGTGGAGATATTACTGTTTGTGCATTTACAATATTCATTGATTTTTGCCATTGAAAAACATGTTTTTCATATACCAGAAATGTTTGAAGCTACTGACTGAATGAAAGGAGCTGGCATCTCACTCTCTTTGAATCTTCTTTATCATGCTAGGATTAACAGGACAAAGCTAAAAATTTCAGAATTGCACCGTGCAATGTGGAGATATTACTGTTTGTGCATTTACAATATTCATTGATTTTTGCCATTGAAAAACATGTTTTTCATATACCAGAAATGTTTGAAGCTACTGACTGAATGAAAGGAGCTGGCATCTCACTCTCTTTGAATCTTCTTTATCATGCTAGGATTAGCAGGAAAAAGCAAAAAATTTCAGAATTGCACCTTGCAATGTGGAGATATTACTGTTTGTGCATTTACAATATTCATTGATTTTTGCCATTGAAAAACATGTTTTTCATATACCAGAAATGTTTGAAGCTACTGACTGAATGAAAGGAGCTGGCATCTCACTCTCTTTGAATCTTCTTTATCATGCTAGGATTAGCAGGAAAAAGCAAAAAATTTCAGAATTGCACCTTGCAATGTGGAGATATTACTGTTTGTGCATTTACAATATTCATTGATTTTTGCCATTGAAAAACATGTTTTTCATATACCAGAAATGTTTGAAGCTACTGACTGAATGAAAGGAGCTGGCATCTCACTCTCTTTGAATCTTCTTTATCATGCTAGGATTAACAGAAAAAAGCAAAAAATTTCAGAATTGCACCTTGCAATGTGGAGATATTACTGTTTGTGCATTTACAATATTCATTGATTTTTGCCATTGAAAAACATGTTTTTCATATACCAGAAATGTTTGAAGCTACTGACTGAATGAAAGGAGCTGGCATCTCACTCTCTTTGAATCTTCTTTATCATGCTAGGATTAGCAGGAAAAAGCAAAAAATTTCAGAATTGCACCTTGCAATGTGGAGATATTACTGTTTGTGCATTTACAATATTCATTGATTTTTGCCATTGAAAAACGTTTTTCATATACCAGAAATGTTTGAAGCTACTGACTGAATGAAAGGAGCTGGCATCTCACTCTGAATCTTCTTTATCATGCTAGGATTAACAGGAAAAAGCTAAAAATTTCAGAATTGCACCGTGCAATGTGGAGATATTACTGTTTGTGCATTTACAATATTCATTGATTTTTGCCATTGAAAAACATGTTTTTCATATACCAGAAATGTTTGAAGCTACTGACTGAATGAAAGGAGCTGGCATCTCACTCTCTTTGAATCTTCTTTATCATGCTAGGATTAGCAGGAAAAAGCAAAAAATTTCAGAATTGCACCTTGCAATGTGGAGATATTACTGTTTGTGCATTTACAATATTCATTGATTTTTGCCATTGAAAAACATGTTTTTCATATACCAGAAATGTTTGAAGCTACTGACTGAATGAAAGGAGCTGGCATCTCACTCTCTTTGAATCTTCTTTATCATGCTAGGATTAACAGGAAAAAGCAAAAAATTTCAGAATTGCACCTTGCAATGTGGAGATATTACTGTTTGTGCATTTACAATATTCATTGATTTTTGCCATTGAAAAACATGTTTTTCATATACCAGAAATGTTTGAAGCTACTGACTGAATGAAAGGAGCTGGCATCTCACTCTCTTTGAATCTTCTTTATCATGCTAGGATTAACAGGAAAAAGCTAAAAATTTCAGAATTGCACCGTGCAATGTGGAGATATTACTGTTTGTGCATTTACAATATTCATTGATTTTTGCCATTGAAAAACATGTTTTTCATATACCAGAAATGTTTGAAGCTACTGACTGAATGAAAGGAGCTGGCATCTCACTCTCTTTGAATCTTCTTTATCATGCTAGGATTAGCAGGAAAAAGCTAAAAATTTCAGAATTGCACCGTGCAATGTGGAGATATTACTGTTTGTGCATTTACAATATTCATTGATTTTTGCCATTGAAAAACGTTTTTCATATACCAGAAATGTTTGAAGCTACTGACTGAATGAAAGGAGCTGGCATCTCACTCTGAATCTTCTTTATCATGCTAGGATTAACAGGAAAAAGCTAAAAATTTCAGAATTGCACCGTGCAATGTGGAGATATTACTGTTTGTGCATTTACAATATTCATTGATTTTTGCCATTGAAAAACATGTTTTTCATATACCAGAAATGTTTGAAGCTACTGACTGAATGAAAGGAGCTGGCATCTCACTCTCTTTGAATCTTCTTTATCATGCTAGGATTAGCAGGAAAAAGCAAAAAATTTCAGAATTGCACCTTGCAATGTGGAGATATTACTGTTTGTGCATTTACAATATTCATTGATTTTTGCCATTGAAAAACATGTTTTTCATATACCAGAAATGTTTGAAGCTACTGACTGATTGAAAGGAGCTGGCATCTCACTCTCTTTGAATCTTCTTTATCATGCTAGGATTAACAGGAAAAAGCAAAAAATTTCAGAATTGCACCTTGCAATGTGGAGATATTACTGTTTGTGCATTTACAATATTCATTGATTTTTGCCATTGAAAAACATGTTTTTCATATACCAGAAATGTTTGAAGCTACTGACTGAATGAAAGGAGCTGGCATCTCACTCTCTTTGAATCTTCTTTATCATGCTAGGATTAACAGGAAAAAGCTAAAAATTTCAGAATTGCACCGTGCAATGTGGAGATATTACTGTTTGTGCATTTACAATATTCATTGATTTTTGCCATTGAAAAACATGTTTTTCATATACCAGAAATGTTTGAAGCTACTGACTGAATGAAATGAGCTGGCATCTCACTCTCTTTGAATCTTCTTTATCATGCTAGGATTAACAGGAAAAAGCAAAAAATTTCAGAATTGCACCTTGCAGTGTGGAGATATTACTGTTTGTGCATTTACAATATTCATTGATTTTTGCCATTGAAAAACATGTTTTTCATATACCAGAAATGTTTGAAGCTACTGACTGAATGAAAGGAGCTGGCATCTCACTCTCTTTGAATCTTCTTTATCATGCTAGGATTAACAGGAAAAAGCTAAAAATTTCAGAATTGCACCGTGCAATGTGGAGATATTACTGTTTGTGCATTTACAATATTCATTGATTTTTGCCATTGAAAAACATGTTTTTCATATACCAGAAATGTTTGAAGCTACTGACTGAATGAAAGGAGCTGGCATCTCACTCTCTTTGAATCTTCTTTATCATGCTAGGATTAGCAGGAAAAAGCAAAAAATTTCAGAATTGCACCTTGCAATGTGGAGATATTACTGTTTGTGCATTTACAATATTCATTGATTTTTGCCATTGAAAAACATGTTTTTCATATACCAGAAATGTTTGAAGCTACTGACTGAATGAAAGGAGCTGGCATCTCACTCTCTTTGAATCTTCTTTATCATGCTAGGATTAACAGGAAAAAGCAAAAAATTTCAGAATTGCACCTTGCAATGTGGAGATATTACTGTTTGTGCATTTACAATATTCATTGATTTTTGCCATTGAAAAACATGTTTTTCATATACCAGAAATGTTTGAAGCTACTGACTGAATGAAAGGAGCTGGCATCTCACTCTCTTTGAATCTTCTTTATCATGCTAGGATTAACAGGAAAAAGCTAAAAATTTCAGAATTGCACCGTGCAATGTGGAGATATTACTGTTTGTGCATTTACAATATTCATTGATTTTTGCCATTGAAAAACATGTTTTTCATATACCAGAAATGTTTGAAGCTAATGACAGAATGAAAGGAGCTGGCATCTCACTCTCTTTGAATCTTCTTTATCATGCTAGGATTAACAGGAAAAAGCTAAAAATTTCAGAATTGCACCGTGCAATGTGGAGATATTACTGTTTGTGCATTTACAATATTCATTGATTTTTGCCATTGAAAAACATGTTTTTCATATACCAGAAATGTTTGAAGCTACTGACTGAATGAAAGGAGCTGGCATCTCACTCTCTTTGAATCTTCTT
This sequence comes from Phyllobates terribilis, assembly GCF_046119375.1. NCBI lineage: Eukaryota > Metazoa > Chordata > Amphibia > Anura > Dendrobatidae > Phyllobates > Phyllobates terribilis. The sequence goes on from NW_027364412.1 coordinate 46,621, forward strand.
TATCATGCTAGGATTAGCAGGAAAAAGCAAAAAATTTCAGAATTGCACCTTGCAATGTGGAGATATTACTGTTTGTGCATTTACAATATTCATTGATTTTTGCCATTGAAAAACATGTTTTTCATATACCAGAAATGTTTGAAGCTACTGACTGAATGAAAGGAGCTGGCATCTCACTCTCTTTGAATCTTCTTTATCATGCTAGGATTAACAGGAAAAAGCTAAAAATTTCAGAATTGCACCGTGCAATGTGGAGATATTACTGTTTGTGCATTTACAATATTCATTGATTTTTGCCATTGAAAAACATGTTTTTCATATACCAGAAATGTTTGAAGCTACTGACTGAATGAAAGGAGCTGGCATCTCACTCTCTTTGAATCTTCTTTATCATGCTAGGATTAGCAGGAAAAAGCAAAAAATTTCAGAATTGCACCTTGCAATGTGGAGATATTACTGTTTGTGCATTTACAATATTCATTGATTTTTGCCATTGAAAAACATGTTTTTCATATACCAGAAATGTTTGAAGCTACTGACTGAATGAAAGGAGCTGGCATCTCACTCTCTTTGAATCTGCTTTATCATGCTAGGATTAACAGGAAAAAGCAAAAAATTTCAGAATTGCACCTTGCAATGTGGAGATATTACTGTTTGTGCATTTACAATATTCATTGATTTTTGCCATTGAAAAACATGTTTTTCATATACCAGAAATGTTTGAAGCTACTGACTGAATGAAAGGAGCTGGCATCTCACTCTCTTTGAATCTTCTTTATCATGCTAGGATTAACAGGAAAAAGCTAAAAATTTCAGAATTGCACCGTGCAATGTGGAGATATTACTGTTTGTGCATTTGCAATATTCATTGATTTTTGCCATTGAAAAACATGTTTTTCATATACCAGAAATGTTTGAAGCTACTGACTGAATGAAAGGAGCTGGCATCTCACTCTCTTTGAATCTTCTTTATCATGCTAGGATTAGCAGGAAAAAGCAAAAAATTTCAGAATTGCACCTTGCAATGTGGAGATATTACTGTTTGTGCATTTACAATATTCATTGATTTTTGCCATTGAAAAACATGTTTTTCATATACCAGAAATGTTTGAAGCTACTGACTGAATGAAAGGAGCTGGCATCTCACTCTCTTTGAATCTTCTTTATCATGCTAGGATTAACAGGAAAAAGCTAAAAATTTCAGAATTGCACCGTGCAATGTGGAGATATTACTGTTTGTGCATTTACAATATTCATTGATTTTTGCCATTGAAAAACATGTTTTTCATATACCAGAAATGTTTGAAGCTACTGACTGAATGAAAGGAGCTGGCATCTCACTCTCTTTGAATCTTCTTTATCATGCTAGGATTAGCAGGAAAAAGCAAAAAATTTCAGAATTGCACCTTGCAATGTGGAGATATTACTGTTTGTGCATTTACAATATTCATTGATTTTTGCCATTGAAAAACATCCAGAAATGTTTGAAGCTACTGACTGAATGAAAGGAGCTTGGCATCTCACTCTCTTTGAATCTTCTTTATCATGCTAGGATTAGCAGGAAAAAGCAAAAAATTTCAGAATTGCACCTTGCAATGTGGAGATATTACTGTTTGTGCATTTACAATATTCATTGATTTTTGCCATTGAAAAACGTTTTTCATACACCAGAAATGTTTGAAGCTACTGACTGAATGAAAGGAGCTGGCATCTCACTCTCTTTGAATCTTCTTTATCATGCTAGGATTAGCAGGAAAAAGCAAAAAATTTCAGAATTGCACCTTGCAATGTGGAGATATTACTGTTTGTGCATTTACAATATTCATTGATTTTTGCCATTGAAAAACATGTTTTTCATATACCAGAAATGTTTGAAGCTACTGACTGAATGAAAGGAGCTGGCATCTCACTCTCTTTGAATCTTCTTTATCATGCTAGGATTAACAGGAAAAAGCAAAAAATTTCAGAATTGCACCTTGCAATGTGGAGATATTACTGTTTGTGCATTTACAATATTCATTGATTTTTGCCATTGAAAAACATGTTTTTCATATACCAGAAATGTTTGAAGCTACTGACTGAATGAAAGGAGCTGGCATCTCACTCTCTTTGAATCTTCTTTATCATGCTAGGATTAACAGGAAAAAGCAAAAAATTTCAGAATTGCACCTTGCAATGTGGAGATATTACTGTTTGTGCATTTACAATATTCATTGATTTTTGCCATTGAAAAACGTCCAGAAATGTTTGAAGCTATTGACTGAATGAAAGGAGCTGGCATCTCACTCTCTTTGAATCTTCTTTATCATGCTAGGATTAGCAGGAAAAAGCAAAAAATTTCAGAATTGCACCTTGCAATGTGGAGATATTACTGTTTGTGCATTTACAATATTCATTGATTTTTGCCATTGAAAAACATGTTTTTCATATACCAGAAATGTTTGAAGCTACTGACTGAATGAAAGGAGCTGGCATCTCACTCTCTTTGAATCTTCTTTATCATGCTAGGATTAGCAGGAAAAAGCAAAAAATTTCAGAATTGCACCTTGCAATGTGGAGATATTACTGTTTGTGCATTTACAATATTCATTGATTTTTGCCATTGAAAAACATGTTTTTCATATACCAGAAATGTTTGAAGCTACTGACTGAATGAAAGGAGCTGGCATCTCACTCTCTTTGAATCTTTATCATGCTAGGATTAACAGGAAAAAGCTTAAAATTTCAGAATTGCACCGTGCAATGTGGAGATATTACTGTTTGTGCATTTACAATATTCATTGATTTTTGCCATTGAAAAACATGTTTTTCATATACCAGAAATGTTTGAAGCTACTGACTGAAAGGAGCTGGCATCTCACTCTCTTTGAATCTTCTTTATCATGCTAGGATTAGCAGGAAAAAGCAAAAAATTTCAGAATTGCACCTTGCAATGTGGAGATATTACTGTTTGTGCATTTACAATATTCATTGATTTTTGCCATTGAAAAACATGTTTTTCATATACCAGAAATGTTTGAAGCTACTGACTGAATGAAAGGAGCTGGCATCTCACTCTCTTTGAATCTTCTTTATCATGCTAGGATTAACAGGAAAAAGCTAAAAATTTCAGAATTGCACCGTGCAATGTGGAGATATTACTGTTTGTGCATTTACAATATTCATTGATTTTTGCCATTGAAAAACATGTTTTTCATATACCAGAAATGTTTGAAGCTACTGACTGAATGAAAGGAGCTGGCATCTCACTCTCTTTGAATCTTCTTTATCATGCTAGGATTAGCAGGAAAAAGCAAAAAATTTCAGAATTGCACCTTGCAATGTGGAGCTATTACTGTTTGTGCATTTACAATATTCATTGATTTTTGCCATTGAAAAACATGTTTTTCATATACCAGAAATGTTTGAAGCTACTGACTGAATGAAAGGAGCTGGCATCTCACTCTCTTTGAATCTTCTTTATCATGCTAGGATTAACAGGAAAAAGCTAAAAATTTCAGAATTGCACCGTGCAATGTGGAGATATTACTGTTTGTGCATTTACAATATTCATTGATTTTTGCCATTGAAAAACATGTTTTTCATATACCAGAAATGTTTGAAGCTACTGACTGAATGAAAGGAGCTGGCATCTCACTCTCTTTGAATCTTCTTTATCATGCTAGGATTAGCAGGAAAAAGCAAAAAATTTCAGAATTGCACCTTGCAATGTGGAGATATTACTGTTTGTGCATTTACAATATTCATTGATTTTTGCCATTGAAAAACATGTTTTTCATATACCAGAAATGTTTGAAGCTACTGACTGAATGGAAGGAGCTGGCATCTCACTCTCTTTGAATCTTCTTTATCATGCTAGGATTAACAGGAAAAAGCTAAAAATTTCAGAATTGCACCGTGCAATGTGGAGATATTACTGTTTGTGCATTTACAATATTCATTGATTTTTGCCATTGAAAAACATGTTTTTCATATACCAGAAATGTTTGAAGCTACTGACTGAATGAAAGGAGCTGGCATCTCACTCTCTTTGAATCTTCTTTATCATGCTAGGATTAACAGGAAAAAGCTAAAAATTTCAGACTTGCACCGTGCAATGTGGAGATATTACTGTTTGTGCATTTACAATATTCATTGATTTTTGCCATTGAAAAACATGTTTTTCATATACCAGAAATGTTTGAAGCTACTGACTGAATGAAAGGAGCTGGCATCTCACTCTCTTTGAATCTTCTTTATCATGCTAGGATTAGCAGGAAAAAGCAAAAAATTTCAGAATTGCACCTTGCAATGTGGAGATATTACTGTTTGTGCATTTACAATATTCATTGATTTTTGCCATTGAAAAACATGTTTTTCATATACCAGAAATGTTTGAAGCTACTGACTGAATGAAAGGAGCTGGCATCTCACTCTCTTTGAATCTTCTTTATCATGCTAGGATTAACAGGAAAAAGCAAAAAATTTCAGAATTGCACCTTGCAATGTGGAGATATTACTGTTTGTGCTTTTACAATATTCATTGATTTTTGCCATTGAAAAACATGTTTTTCATATACCAGAAATGTTTGAAGCTACTGACTGAATGAAAGGAGCTGGCATCTCACTCTCTTTGAATCTTTATCATGCTAGGATTAACAGGAAAAAGCTAAAAATTTCAGAATTGCACCGTGCAATGTGGAGATATTACTGTTTGTGCATTTACAATATTCATTGATTTTTGCCATTGAAAAACATGTTTTTCATATACCAGAAATGTTTGAAGCTAATGACTGAATGAAAGGAGCTGGCATCTCACTCTCTTTGAATCTTCTTTATCATGCTAGGATTAACAGGAAAAAGCTAAAAATTTCAGAATTGCACCGTGCAATGTGGAGATATTACTGTTTGTGCATTTACAATATTCATTGATTTTTGCCATTGAAAAACATGTTTTTCATATACCAGAAATGTTTGAAGCTACTGACTGAATGAAAGGAGCTGGCATCTCACTCTCTTTGAATCTTCTTTATCATGCTAGGATTAGCAGGAAAAAGCAAAAAATTTCAGAATTGCACCTTGCAATGTGGAGATATTACTGTTTGTGCATTTACAATATTCATTGATTTTTGCCATTGAAAAACATGTTTTTCATATACCAGAAATGTTTGAAGCTACTGACTGAATGAAAGGAGCTGGCATCTCACTCTCTTTGAATCTTCTTTATCATGCTAGGATTAACAGGAAAAAGCTAAAAATTTCAGAATTGCACCGTGCAATGTGGAGATATTACTGTTTGTGCATTTACAATATTCATTGATTTTTGCCATTGAAAAACATGTTTTTCATATACCAGAAATGTTTGAAGCTACTGACTGAATGAAAGGAGCTGGCATCTCACTCTCTTTGAATCTTCTTTATCATGCTAGGATTAGCAGGAAAAAGCAAAAAATTTCAGAATTGCACCTTGCAATGTGGAGATATTACTGTTTGTGCATTTACAATATTCATTGATTTTTGCCATTGAAAAACATGTTTTTCATATACCAGAAATGTTTGAAGCTACTGACTGAATGAAAGGAGCTGGCATCTCACTCTCTTTGAATCTTCTTTATCATGCTAGGATTAACAGGAAAAAGCAAAAAATTTCAGAATTGCACCTTGCAATGTGGAGATATTACTGTTTGTGCATTTACAATATTCATTGATTTTTGCCATTGAAAAACATGTTTTTCATATACCAGAAATGTTTGAAGCTACTGACTGAATGAAAGGAGCTGGCATCTCACTCTCTTTGAATCTTTATCATGCTAGGATTAACAGGAAAAAGCTAAAAATTTCAGAATTGCACCGTGCAATGTGGAGATATTACTGTTTGTGCATTTATAATATTCATTGATTTTTGCCATTGAAAAACATGTTTTTCATATACCAGAAATGTTTGAAGCTACTGACTGAATGAAAGGAGCTGGCATCTCACTCTCTTTGAATCTTCTTTATCATGCTAGGATTAGCAGGAAAAAGCAAAAAATTTCAGAATTGCACCTTGCAATGTGGAGATATTACTGTTTGTGCATTTACAATATTCATTGATTTTTGCCATTGAAAAACATGTTTTTCATATACCAGAAATGTTTGAAGCTACTGACTGAATGAAAGGAGCTGGCATCTCACTCTCTTTGAATCTTCTTTATCATGCTAGGATTAACAGGAAAAAGCTAAAAATTTCAGAATTGCACCGTGCAATGTGGAGATATTACTGTTTGTGCATTTACAATATTCATTGATTTTTGCCATTGAAAAACATGTTTTTCATATACCAGAAATGTTTGAAGCTACTGACTGAATGAAAGGAGCTGGCATCTCACTCTTTTTGAATCTTCTTTATCATGCTAGGATTAGCAGGAAAAAGCAAAAAATTTCAGAATTGCACCTTGCAATGTGGAGATATTACTGTTTGTGCATTTACAATATTCATTGATTTTTGCCATTGAAAAACATGTTTTTCATATACCAGAAATGTTTGAAGCTACTGACTGAATGAAAGGAGCTGGCATCTCACTCTCTTTGAATCTTCTTTATCATGCTAGGATTAACAGGAAAAAGCTAAAAATTTCAGAATTGCACCGTGCAATGTGGAGATATTACTGTTTGTGCATTTACAATATTCATTGATTTTTACCATTGAAAAACATGTTTTTCATATACCAGAAATGTTTGAAGCTACTGACTGAATGAAAGGAGCTGGCATCTCACTCTCTTTGAATCTTCTTTATCATGCTAGGATTAGCAGGAAAAAGCAAAAAATTTCAGAATTGCACCTTGCAATGTGGAGATATTACTGTTTGTGCATTTACAATATTCATTGATTTTTGCCATTGAAAAACATGTTTTTCATATACCAGAAATGTTTGAAGCTACTGACTGAATGAAAGGAGCTGGCATCTCACTCTCTTTGAATCTTCTTTATCATGCTAGGATTAACAGGAAAAAGCTAAAAATTTCAGAATTGCACCGTGCAATGTGGAGATATTACTGTTTGTGCATTTACAATATTCATTGATTTTTGCCATTGAAAAACATGTTTTTCATATACCAGAAATGTTTGAAGCTACTGACTGAATGAAAGGAGCTGGCATCTCACTCTCTTTGAATCTTCTTTATCATGCTAGGATTAGCAGGAAAAAGCAAAAAATTTCAGAATTGCACCTTGCAATGTGGAGATATTACTGTTTGTGCATTTACAATATTCATTGATTTTTGCCATTGAAAAACATGTTTTTCATATACCAGAAATGTTTGAAGCTACTGACTGAATGAAAGGAGCTGGCATCTCACTCTCTTTGAATCTTCTTTATCATGCTAGGATTAACAGGAAAAAGCAAAAAATTTCAGAATTGCACCTTGCAATGTGGAGATATTACTGTTTGTGCATTTACAATATTCATTGATTTTTGCCATTGAAAAACATGTTTTTCATATACCAGAAATGTTTGAAGCTACTGACTGAATGAAAGGAGCTGGCATCTCACTCTCTTTGAATCTTCTTTATCATGCTAGGATTAACAGGAAAAAGCTAAAAATTTCAGAATTGCACCGTGCAATGTGGAGATATTACTGTTTGTGCATTTACAATATTCATTGATTTTTGCCATTGAAAAACATGTTTTTCATATACCAGAAATGTTTGAAGCTAATGACTGAATGAAAGGAGCTGGCATCTCACTCTCTTTGAATCTTCTTTATCATGCTAGGATTAACAGGAAAAAGCTAAAAATTTCAGAATTGCACCGTGCAATGTGGAGATATTACTGTTTGTGCATTTACAATATTCATTGATTTTTGCCATTGAAAAACATGTTTTTCATATACCAGAAATGTTTGAAGCTACTGACTGAATGAAAGGAGCTGGCATCTCACTCTCTTTGAATCTTCTTTATCATGCTAGGATTAGCAGGAAAAAGCAAAAAATTTCAGAATTGCACCTTGCAATGTGGAGATATTACTGTTTGTGCATTTACAATATTCATTGATTTTTGCCATTGAAAAACATGTTTTTCATATACCAGAAATGTTTGAAGCTACTGACTGAATGAAAGGAGCTGGCATCTCACTCTCTTTGAATCTTCTTTATCATGCTAGGATTAACAGGAAAAAGCAAAAAATTTCAGAATTGCACCTTGCAATGTGGAGATATTACTGTTTGTGCATTTACAATATTCATTGATTTTTGCCATTGAAAAACATGTTTTTCATATACCAGAAATGTTTGAAGCTACTGACTGAATGAAAGGAGCTGGCATCTCACTCTCTTTGCATCTTCTTTATCATGCTAGGATTAACAGGAAAAAGCTAAAAATTTCAGAATTGCACCGTGCAATGTGGAGATATTACTGTTTGTGCATTTACAATATTCATTGATTTTTGCCATTGAAAAACATGTTTTTCATATACCAGAAATGTTTGAAGCTAATGACTGAATGAAAGGAGCTGGCATCTCACTCTCTTTGAATCTTCTTTATCATGCTAGGATTAACAGGAAAAAGCTAAAAATTTCAGAATTGCACCGTGCAATGTGGAGATATTACTGTTTGTGCATTTACAATATTCATTGATTTTTGCCATTGAAAAACATGTTTTTCATATACCAGAAATGTTTGAAGCTACTGACTGAATGAAAGGAGCTGGCATCTCACTCTCTTTGAATCTTCTTTATCATGCTAGGATTAACAGGACAAAGCTAAAAATTTCAGAATTGCACCGTGCAATGTGGAGATATTACTGTTTGTGCATTTACAATATTCATTGATTTTTGCCATTGAAAAACATGTTTTTCATATACCAGAAATGTTTGAAGCTACTGACTGAATGAAAGGAGCTGGCATCTCACTCTCTTTGAATCTTCTTTATCATGCTAGTATTAGCAGGAAAAAGCAAAAAATTTCAGAATTGCACCTTGCAATGTGGAGATATTACTGTTTGTGCATTTACAATATTCATTGATTTTTGCCATTGAAAAACATGTTTTTCATATACCAGAAATGTTTGAAGCTACTGACTGAATGAAAGGAGCTGGCATCTCACTCTCTTTGAATCTTCTTTATCATGCTAGGATTAGCAGGAAAAAGCAAAAAATTTCAGAATTGCACCTTGCAATGTGGAGATATTACTGTTTGTGCATTTACAATATTCATTGATTTTTGCCATTGAAAAACATGTTTTTCATATACCAGAAATGTTTGAAGCTACTGACTGAATGAAAGGAGCTGGCATCTCACTCTCTTTGAATCTTCTTTATCATGCTAGGATTAACAGAAAAAAGCAAAAAATTTCAGAATTGCACCTTGCAATGTGGAGATATTACTGTTTGTGCATTTACAATATTCATTGATTTTTGCCATTGAAAAACATGTTTTTCATATACCAGAAATGTTTGAAGCTACTGACTGAATGAAAGGAGCTGGCATCTCACTCTCTTTGAATCTTCTTTATCATGCTAGGATTAGCAGGAAAAAGCAAAAAATTTCAGAATTGCACCTTGCAATGTGGAGATATTACTGTTTGTGCATTTACAATATTCATTGATTTTTGCCATTGAAAAACGTTTTTCATATACCAGAAATGTTTGAAGCTACTGACTGAATGAAAGGAGCTGGCATCTCACTCTGAATCTTCTTTATCATGCTAGGATTAACAGGAAAAAGCTAAAAATTTCAGAATTGCACCGTGCAATGTGGAGATATTACTGTTTGTGCATTTACAATATTCATTGATTTTTGCCATTGAAAAACATGTTTTTCATATACCAGAAATGTTTGAAGCTACTGACTGAATGAAAGGAGCTGGCATCTCACTCTCTTTGAATCTTCTTTATCATGCTAGGATTAGCAGGAAAAAGCAAAAAATTTCAGAATTGCACCTTGCAATGTGGAGATATTACTGTTTGTGCATTTACAATATTCATTGATTTTTGCCATTGAAAAACATGTTTTTCATATACCAGAAATGTTTGAAGCTACTGACTGAATGAAAGGAGCTGGCATCTCACTCTCTTTGAATCTTCTTTATCATGCTAGGATTAACAGGAAAAAGCAAAAAATTTCAGAATTGCACCTTGCAATGTGGAGATATTACTGTTTGTGCATTTACAATATTCATTGATTTTTGCCATTGAAAAACATGTTTTTCATATACCAGAAATGTTTGAAGCTACTGACTGAATGAAAGGAGCTGGCATCTCACTCTCTTTGAATCTTCTTTATCATGCTAGGATTAACAGGAAAAAGCTAAAAATTTCAGAATTGCACCGTGCAATGTGGAGATATTACTGTTTGTGCATTTACAATATTCATTGATTTTTGCCATTGAAAAACATGTTTTTCATATACCAGAAATGTTTGAAGCTACTGACTGAATGAAAGGAGCTGGCATCTCACTCTCTTTGAATCTTCTTTATCATGCTAGGATTAGCAGGAAAAAGCAAAAAATTTCAGAATTGCACCTTGCAATGTGGAGATATTACTGTTTGTGCATTTACAATATTCATTGATTTTTGCCATTGAAAAACGTCCAGAAATGTTTGAAGCTACTGACTGAATGAAAGGAGCTTGGCATCTCACTCTCTTTGAATCTTCTTTATCATGCTAGGATTAGCAGGAAAAAGCAAAAAATTTCAGAATTGCACCTTGCAATGTGGAGATATTACTGTTTGTGCATTTACAATATTCATTGATTTTTGCCATTGAAAAACGTTTTTCATATACCAGAAATGTTTGAAGCTACTGACTGAATGAAAGGAGCTGGCATCTCACTCTCTTTGAATCTTCTTTATCATGCTAGGATTAGCAGGAAAAAGCAAAAAATTTCAGAATTGCACCTTGCAATGTGGAGATATTACTGTTTGTGCATTTACAATATTCATTGATTTTTGCTATTGAAAAACATGTTTTTCATATACCAGAAATGTTTGAAGCTACTGACTGAATGAAAGGAGCTGGCATCTCACTCTCTTTGAATCTTCTTTATCATGCTAGGATTAACAGGAAAAAGCAAAAAATTTCAGAATTGCACCTTGCAATGTGGAGATATTACTGTTTGTGCATTTACAATATTCATTGATTTTTGCCATTGAAAAACATGTTTTTCATATACCAGAAATGTTTGAAGCTACTGACTGAATGAAAGGAGCTGGCATCTCACTCTCTTTGAATCTTCTTTATCATGCTAGGATTAACAGGAAAAAGCAAAAAATTTCAGAATTGCACCTTGCAATGTGGAGATATTACTGTTTGTGCATTTACAATATTCATTGATTTTTGCCATTGAAAAACGTCCAGAAATGTTTGAAGCTATTGACTGAATGAAAGGAGCTGGCATCTCACTCTCTTTGAATCTTCTTTATCATGCTAGGATTAGCAGGAAAAAGCAAAAAATTTCAGAATTGCACCTTGCAATGTGGAGATATTACTGTTTGTGCATTTACAATATTCATTGATTTTTGCCATTGAAAAACATGTTTTTCATATACCAGAAATGTTTGAAGCTACTGACTGAATGAAAGGAGCTGGCATCTCACTCTCTTTGAATCTTCTTTATCATGCTAGGATTAGCAGGAAAAAGCAAAAAATTTCAGAATTGCACATTGCAATGTGGAGATATTACTGTTTGTGCATTTACAATATTCATTGATTTTTGCCATTGAAAAACATGTTTTTCATATACCAGAAATGTTTGAAGCTACTGACTGAATGAAAGGAGCTGGCATCTCACTCTCTTTGAATCTTTATCATGCTAGGATTAACAGGAAAAAGCTTAAAATTTCAGAATTGCACCGTGCAATGTGGAGATATTACTGTTTGTGCATTTACAATATTCATTGATTTTTGCCATTGAAAAACATGTTTTTCATATACCAGAAATGTTTGAAGCTACTGACTGAAAGGAGCTGGCATCTCACTCTCTTTGAATCTTCTTTATCATGCTAGGATTAGCAGGAAAAAGCAAAAAATTTCAGAATTGCACCTTGCAATGTGGAGATATTACTGTTTGTGCATTTACAATATTCATTGATTTTTGCCATTGAAAAACATGTTTTTCATATACCAGAAATGTTTGAAGCTACTGACTGAATGAAAGGAGCTGGCATCTCACTCTCTTTGAATCTTCTTTATCATGCTAGGATTAACAGGAAAAAGCTAAAAATTTCAGAATTGCACCGTGCAATGTGGAGATATTACTGTTTGTGCATTTACAATATTCATTGATTTTTGCCATTGAAAAACATGTTTTTCATATACCAGAAATGTTTGAAGCTACTGACTGAATGAAAGGAGCTGGCATCTCACTCTCTTTGAATCTTCTTTATCATGCTAGGATTAACAGGAAAAAGCAAAAAATTTCAGAATTGCACCTTGCAATGTGGAGATATTACTGTTTGTGCATTTACAATATTCATTGATTTTTGCCATTGAAAAACATGTTTTTCATATACCAGAAATGTTTGAAGCTACTGACTGAATGAAAGGAGCTGGCATCTCACTCTCTTTGAATCTTTATCATGCTAGGATTAACAGGAAAAAGCTTAAAATTTCAGAATTGCACCGTGCAATGTGGAGATATTACTGTTTGTGCATTTACAATATTCATTGATTTTTGCCATTGAAAAACATGTTTTTCATATACCAGAAATGTTTGAAGCTACTGACTGAAAGGAGCTGGCATCTCACTCTCTTTGAATCTTCTTTATCATGCTAGGATTAGCAGGAAAAAGCAAAAAATTTCAGAATTGCACCTTGCAATGTGGAGATATTACTGTTTGTGCATTTACAATATTCATTGATTTTTGCCATTGAAAAACATGTTTTTCATATACCAGAAATGTTTGAAGCTACTGACTGAATGAAAGGAGCTGGCATCTCACTCTCTTTGAATCTTCTTTATCATGCTAGGATTAACAGGAAAAAGCTAAAAATTTCAGAATTGCACCGTGCAATGTGGAGATATTACTGTTTGTGCATTTACAATATTCATTGATTTTTGCCATTGAAAAACATGTTTTTCATATACCAGAAATGTTTGAAGCTACTGACTGAATGAAAGGAGCTGGCATCTCACTCTCTTTGAATCTTCTTTATCATGCTAGGATTAGCAGGAAAAAGCAAAAAATTTCAGAATTGCACCTTGCAATGTGGAGATATTACTGTTTGTGCATTTACAATATTCATTGATTTTTGCCATTGAAAAACATGTTTTTCATATACCAGAAATGTTTGAAGCTACTGACTGAATGAAAGGAGCTGGCATCTCACTCTCTTTGAATCTTCTTTATCATGCTAGGATTAACAGGAAAAAGCTAAAAATTTCAGAATTGCACCGTGCAATGTGGAGATATTACTGTTTGTGCATTTACAATATTCATTGATTTTTGCCATTGAAAAACATGTTTTTCATATACCAGAAATGTTTGAAGCTACTGACTGAATGAAAGGAGCTGGCATCTCACTCTCTTTGAATCTTCTTTATCATGCTAGGATTAGCAGGAAAAAGCAAAAAATTTCAGAATTGCACCTTGCAATGTGGAGATATTACTGTTTGTGCATTTACAATATTCATTGATTTTTGCCATTGAAAAACATGTTTTTCATATACCAGAAATGTTTGAAGCTACTGACTGAATGAAAGGAGCTGGCATCTCACTCTCTTTGAATCTTCTTTATCATGCTAGGATTAACAGGAAAAAGCAAAAAATTTCAGAATTGCACCTTGCAATGTGGAGATATTACTGTTTGTGCATTTACAATATTCATTGATTTTTGCCATTGAAAAACATGTTTTTCATATACCAGAAATGTTTGAAGCTACTGACTGAATGAAAGGAGCTGGCATCTCACTCTCTTTGAATCTTTATCATGCTAGGATTAACAGGAAAAAGCTAAAAATTTCAGAATTGCACCGTGCAATGTGGAGATATTACTGTTTGTGCATTTACAATATTCATTGATTTTTGCCATTGAAAAACATGTTTTTCATATACCAGAAATGTTTGAAGCTAATGACTGAATGAAAGGAGCTGGCATCTCACTCTCTTTGAATCTTCTTTATCATGCTAGGATTAACAGGAAAAAGCTAAAAATTTCAGAATTGCACCGTGCAATGTGGAGATATTACTGTTTGTGCATTTACAATATTCATTGATTTTTGCCATTGAAAAACATGTTTTTCATATACCAGAAATGTTTGAAGCTACTGACTGAATGAAAGGAGCTGGCATCTCACTCTCTTTGAATCTTCTTTATCATGCTAGGATTAGCAGGAAAAAGCAAAAAATTTCAGAATTGCGCCTTGCAATGTGGAGATATTACTGTTTGTGCATTTACAATATTCATTGATTTTTGCCATTGAAAAACATGTTTTTCATATACCAGAAATGTTTGAAGCTACTGACTGAATGAAAGGAGCTGGCATCTCACTCTCTTTGAATCTTCTTTATCATGCTAGGATTAACAGGAAAAAGCTAAAAATTTCAGAATTGCACCGTGCAATGTGGAGATATTACTGTTTGTGCATTTACAATATTCATTGATTTTTGCCATTGAAAAACATGTTTTTCATATACCAGAAATGTTTGAAGCTACTGACTGAATGAAAGGAGCTGGCATCTCACTCTCTTTGAATCTTCTTTATCATGCTAGGATTAGCAGGAAAAAGCAAAAAATTTCAGAATTGCACCTTGCAATGTGGAGATATTACTGTTTGTGCATTTACAATATTCATTGATTTTTGCCATTGAAAAACGTCCAGAAATGTTTGAAGCTACTGACTGAATGAAAGGAGCTTGGCATCTCACTCTCTTTGAATCTTCTTTATCATGCTAGGATTAGCAGGAAAAAGCAAAAAATTTCAGAATTGCACCTTGCAATGTGGAGATATTACTGTTTGTGCATTTACAATATTCATTGATTTTTGCCATTGAAAAACGTTTTTCAAATACCAGAAATGTTTGAAGCTACTGACTGAATGAAAGGAGCTGGCATCTCACTCTCTTTGAATCTTCTTTATCATGCTAGGATTAGCAGGAAAAAGCAAAAAATTTCAGAATTGCACCTTGCAATGTGGAGATATTACTGTTTGTGCATTTACAATATTCATTGATTTTTGCCATTGAAAAACATGTTTTTCATATACCAGAAATGTTTGAAGCTACTGACTGAATGAAAGGAGCTGGCATCTCACTCTCTTTGAATCTTCTTTATCATGCTAGGATTAACAGGAAAAAGCAAAAAATTTCAGAATTGCACCTTGCAATGTGGAGATATTACTGTTTGTGCATTTACAATATTCATTGATTTTTGCCATTGAAAAACATGTTTTTCATATACCAGAAATGTTTGAAGCTACTGACTGAATGAAAGGAGCTGGCATCTCACTCTCTTTGAATCTTCTTTATCATGCTAGGATTAACAGGAAAAAGCAAAAAATTTCAGAATTGCACCTTGCAATGTGGAGATATTACTGTTTGTGCATTTACAATATTCATTGATTTTTGCCATTGAAAAACGTCCAGAAATGTTTGAAGCTATTGACTGAATGAAAGGAGCTGGCATCTCACTCTCTTTGAATCTTCTTTATCATGCTAGGATTAGCAGGAAAAAGCAAAAAATTTCAGAATTGCACCTTGCAATGTGGAGATATTACTGTTTGTGCATTTACAATATTCATTGATTTTTGCCATTGAAAAACATGTTTTTCATATACCAGAAATGTTTGAAGCTACTGACTGAATGAAAGGAGCTGGCATCTCACTCTCTTTGAATCTTCTTTATCATGCTAGGATTAGCAGGAAAAAGCAAAAAATTTCAGAATTGCACCTTGCAATGTGGAGATATTACTGTTTGTGCATTTACAATATTCATTGATTTTTGCCATTGAAAAACATGTTTTTCATATACCAGAAATGTTTGAAGCTACTGACTGAATGAAAGGAGCTGGCATCTCACTCTCTTTGAATCTTCTTTATCATGCTAGGATTAACAGGAAAAAGCTAAAAATTTCAGAATTGCACCGTGCAATGTGGAGATATTACTGTTTGTGCATTTACAATATTCATTGATTTTTGCCATTGAAAAACATGTTTTTCATATACCAGAAATGTTTGAAGCTACTGACTGAATGAAAGGAGCTGGCATCTCACTCTCTTTGAATCTTCTTTATCATGCTAGGATTAGCAGGAAAAAGCAAAAAATTTCAGAATTGCACCTTGCAATGTGGAGATATTACTGTTTGTGCATTTACAATATTCATTGATTTTTGCCATTGAAAAACGTCCAGAAATGTTTGAAGCTACTGACTGAATGAAAGGAGCTTGGCATCTCACTCTCTTTGAATCTTCTTTATCATGCTAGGATTAGCAGGAAAAAGCAAAAAATTTCAGAATTGCACCTTGCAATGTGGAGATATTACTGTTTGTGCATTTACAATATTCATTGATTTTTGCCATTGAAAAACGTTTTTCATATACCAGAAATGTTTGAAGCTACTGACTGAATGAAAGGAGCTGGCATCTCACTCTCTTTGAATCTTCTTTATCATGCTAGGATTAGCAGGAAAAAGCAAAAAATTTCAGAATTGCACCTTGCAATGTGGAGATATTACTGCTTGTGCATTTACAATATTCATTGATTTTTGCCATTGAAAAACATGTTTTTCATATACCAGAAATGTTTGAAGCTACTGACTGAATGAAAGGAGCTGGCATCTCACTCTCTTTGAATCTTCTTTATCATGCTAGGATTAACAGGAAAAAGCAAAAAATTTCAGAATTGCACCTTGCAATGTGGAGATATTACTGTTTGTGCATTTACAATATTCATTGATTTTTGCCATTGAAAAACATGTTTTTCATATACCAGAAATGTTTGAAGCTACTGACTGAATGAAAGGAGCTGGCATCTCACTCTCTTTGAATCTTCTTTATCATGCTAGGATTAACAGGAAAAAGCAAAAAATTTCAGAATTGCACCTTGCAATGTGGAGATATTACTGTTTGTGCATTTACAATATTCATTGATTTTTGCCATTGAAAAACGTCCAGAAATGTTTGAAGCTATTGACTGAATGAAAGGAGCTGGCATCTCACTCTCTTTGAATTTTCTTTATCATGCTAGGAATAGCAGGAAAAAGCAAAAAATTTCAGAATTGCACCTTGCAATGTGGAGATATTACTGTTTGTGCATTTACAATATTCATTGATTTTTGCCATTGAAAAACATGTTTTTCATATACCAGAAATGTTTGAAGCTACTGACTGAATGAAAGGAGCTGGCATCTCACTCTCTTTGAATCTTCTTTATCATGCTAGGATTAGCAGGAAAAAGCAAAAAATTTCAGAATTGCACCTTGCAATGTGGAGATATTACTGTTTGTGCATTTACAATATTCATTGATTTTTGCCATTGAAAAACATGTTTTTCATATACCAGAAATGTTTGAAGCTACTGACTGAATGAAAGGAGCTGGCATCTCACTCTCTTTGAATCTTTATCATGCTAGGATTAACAGGAAAAAGCTAAAAATTTCAGAATTGCACCGTGCAATGTGGAGATATTACTGTTTGTGCATTTACAATATTCATTGATTTTTGCCATTGAAAAACATGTTTTTCATATACCAGAAATGTTTGAAGCTACTGACTGAATGAAAGGAGCTGGCATCTCACTCTCTTTGAATCTTCTTTATCATGCTAGGATTAGCAGGAAAAAGCTAAAAATTTCAGAATTGCACCGTGCAATGTGGAGATATTACTGTTTGTGCATTTACAATATTCATTGATTTTTGCCATTGAAAAACATGTTTTTCATATACCAGAAATGTTTGAAGCTACTGACTGAATGAAAGGAGCTGGCATCTCACTCTCTTTGAATCTTCTTTATCATGCTAGGATTAACAGGAAAAAGCTAAAAATTTCAGAATTGCACCGTGCAATGTGGAGATATTACTGTTTGTGCATTTACAATATTCATTGATTTTTGCCATTGAAAAACATGTTTTTCATATACCAGAAATGTTTGAAGCTACTGACTGAATGAAAGGAGCTGGCATCTCACTCTCTTTGAATCTTCTTTATCATGCTAGGATTAGCAGGAAAAAGCAAAAAATTTCAGAATTGCACCTTGCAATGTGGAGATATTACTGTTTGTGCATTTACAATATTCATTGATTTTTGCCATTGAAAAACATGTTTTTCATATACCAGAAATGTTTGAAGCTACTGACTGAATGAAAGGAGCTGGCATCTCACTCTCTTTGAATCTTTATCATGCTAGGATTAACAGGAAAAAGCTAAAAATTTCAGAATTGCACCGTGCAATGTGGAGATATTACTGTTTGTGCATTTACAATATTCATTGATTTTTGCCATTGAAAAACATGTTTTTCATATACCAGAAATGTTTGAAGCTACTGACTGAATGAAAGGAGCTGGCATCTCACTCTCTTTGAATCTTCTTTATCATGCTAGGATTAACAGGAAAAAGCTAAAAATTTCAGAATTGCACCGTGCAATGTGGAGATATTACTGTTTGTGCATTTACAATATTCATTGATTTTTGCCATTGAAAAACATGTTTTTCATATACCAGAAATGTTTGAAGCTACTGACTGAATGAAAGGAGCTGGCATCTCACTCTCTTTGAATCTTCTTTATCATGCTAGGATTAACAGGAAAAAGCTAAAAATTTCAGAATTGCACCGTGCAATGTGGAGATATTACTGTTTGTGCATTTACAATATTCATTGATTTTTGCCATTGAAAAACATGTTTTTCATATACCAGAAATGTTTGAAGCTACTGACTGAATGAAAGGAGCTGGCATCTCACTCTCTTTGAATCTTCTTTATCATGCTAGGATTAGCAGGAAAAAGCAAAAAATTTCAGAATTGCACCTTGCAATGTGGAGATATTACTGTTTGTGCATTTACAATATTCATTGATTTTTGCCATTGAAAAACATGTTTTTCATATACCAGAAATGTTTGAAGCTACTGACTGAATGAAAGGAGCTGGCATCTCACTCTCTTTGAATCTTCTTTATCATGCTAGGATTAACAGGAAAAAGCTAAAAATTTCAGAATTGCACCGTGCAATGTGGAGATATTACTGTTTGTGCATTTACAATATTCATTGATTTTTGCCATTGAAAAACATGTTTTTCATATACCAGAAATGTTTGAAGCTACTGACTGAATGAAAGGAGCTGGCATCTCACTCTCTTTGAATCTTCTTTATCATGCTAGGATTAGCAGGAAAAAGCAAAAAATTTCAGAATTGCACCTTGCAATGTGGAGATATTACTGTTTGTGCATTTACAATATTCATTGATTTTTGCCATTGAAAAACATGTTTTTCATATACCAGAAATGTTTGAAGCTACTGACTGAATGAAAGGAGCTGGCATCTCACTCTCTTTGAATCTTCTTTATCATGCTAGGATTAACAGGAAAAAGCTAAAAATTTCAGAATTGCACCGTGCAATGTGGAGATATTACTGTTTGTGCATTTACAATATTCATTGATTTTTGCCATTGAAAAACATGTTTTTCATATACCAGAAATGTTTGAAGCTACTGACTGAATGAAAGGAGCTGGCATCTCACTCTCTTTGAATCTTCTTTATCATGCTAGGATTAGCAGGAAAAACCAAAAAATTTCAGAATTGCACCTTGCAATGTGGAGATATTACTGTTTGTGCATTTACAATATTCATTGATTTTTGCCATTGAAAAACATGTTTTTCATATACCAGAAATGTTTGAAGCTACTGACTGAATGAAAGGAGCTGGCATCTCACTCTCTTTGAATCTTCTTTATCATGCTAGGATTAACAGGAAAAAGCTAAAAATTTCAGAATTGCACCGTGCAATGTGGAGATATTACTGTTTGTGCATTTACAATATTCATTGATTTTTGCCATTGAAAAACATGTTTTTCATATACCAGAAATGTTTGAAGCTACTGACTGAATGAAAGGAGCTGGCATCTCACTCTCTTTGAATCTTCTTTATCATGCTAGGATTAGCAGGAAAAAGCAAAAAATTTCAGAATTGCACCTTGCAATGTGGAGATATTACTGTTTGTGCATTTACAATATTCATTGATTTTTGCCATTGAAAAACATGTTTTTCATATACCAGAAATGTTTGAAGCTACTGACTGAATGAAAGGAGCTGGCATCTCACTCTCTTTGAATCTTCTTTATCATGCTAGGATTAACAGGAAAAAGCTAAAAATTTCAGAATTGCACCGTGCAATGTGGAGATATTACTGTTTGTGCATTTACAATATTCATTGATTTTTGCCATTGAAAAACATGTTTTTCATATACCAGAAATGTTTGAAGCTACTGACTGAATGAAAGGAGCTGGCATCTCACTCTCTTTGAATCTTCTTTATCATGCTAGGATTAGCAGGAAAAAGCAAAAAATTTCAGAATTGCACCTTGCAATGTGGAGATATTACTGTTTGTGCATTTACAATATTCATTGATTTTTGCCATTGAAAAACATGTTTTTCATATACCAGAAATGTTTGAAGCTACTGACTGAATGAAAGGAGCTGGCATCTCACTCTCTTTGAATCTTCTTTATCATGCTAGGATTAACAGGAAAAAGCAAAAAATTTCAGAATTGCACCGTGCAATGTGGAGATATTACTGTTTGTGCATTTACAATATTCATTGATTTTTGCCATTGAAAAACATGTTTTTCATATACCAGAAATGTTTGAAGCTACTGACTGAATGAAAGGAGCTGGCATCTCACTCTCTTTGAATCTTCTTTATCATGCTAGGATTAGCAGGAAAAAGCAAAAAATTTCAGAATTGCACCTTGCAATGTGGAGATATTACTGTTTGTGCATTTACAATATTCATTGATTTTTGCCATTGAAAAACATGTTTTTCATATACCAGAAATGTTTGAAGCTACTGACTGAATGAAAGGAGCTGGCATCTCACTCTCTTTGAATCTTCTTTATCATGCTAGGATTAACAGGAAAAAGCTAAAAATTTCAGAATTGCACCGTGCAATGTGGAGATATTACTGTTTGTGCATTTACAATATTCATTGATTTTTGCCATTGAAAAACATGTTTTTCATATACCAGAAATGTTTGAAGCTACTGACTGAATGAAAGGAGCTGGCATCTCACTCTCTTTGAATCTTCTTTATCATGCTAGGATTAGCAGGAAAAAGCAAAAAATTTCAGAATTGCACCTTGCAATGTGGAGATATTACTGTTTGTGCATTTACAATATTCATTGATTTTTGCCATTGAAAAACATGTTTTTCATATACCAGAAATGTTTGAAGCTACTGACTGAATGAAAGGAGCTGGCATCTCACTCTCTTTGAATCTTCTTTATCATGCTAGGATTAACAGGAAAAAGCTAAAAATTTCAGAATTGCACCGTGCAATGTGGAGATATTACTGTTTGTGCATTTACAATATTCATTGATTTTTGCCATTGAAAAACATGTTTTTCATATACCAGAAATGTTTGAAGCTACTGACTGAATGAAAGGAGCTGGCATCTCACTCTCTTTGAATCTTCTTTATCATGCTAGGATTAGCAGGAAAAAGCAAAAAATTTCAGAATTGCACCTTGCAATGTGGAGATATTACTGTTTGTGCATTTACAATATTCATTGATTTTTGCCATTGAAAAACATGTTTTTCATATACCAGAAATGTTTGAAGCTACTGACTGAATGAAAGGAGCTGGCATCTCACTCTCTTTGAATCTTCTTTATCATGCTAGGATTAACAGGAAAAAGCAAAAAATTTCAGAATTGCACCTTGCAATGTGGAGATATTACTGTTTGTGCATTTACAATATTCATTGATTTTTGCCATTGAAAAACATGTTTTTCATATACCAGAAATGTTTGAAGCTAATGACTGAATGAAAGGAGCTGGCATCTCACTCTCTTTGAATCTTCTTTATCATGCTAGGATTAACAGGAAAAAGCTAAAAATTTCAGAATTGCACCGTGCAATGTGGAGATATTACTGTTTGTGCATTTACAATATTCATTGATTTTTGCCATTGAAAAACATGTTTTTCATATACCAGAAATGTTTGAAGCTAATGACTGAATGAAAGGAGCTGGCATCTCACTCTCTTTGAATCTTCTTTATCATGCTAGGATTAACAGGAAAAAGCTAAAAATTTCAGAATTGCACCGTGCAATGTGGAGATATTACTGTTTGTGCATTTACAATATTCATTGATTTTTGCCATTGAAAAACATGTTTTTCATACACCGAAATGTTTGAAGCTACTGACTGAATGAAAGGAGCTGGCATCTCACTCTCTTTGAATCTTCTTTATCATGCTAGGATTAGCAGGAAAAAGCAAAAAATTTCAGAATTGCACCTTGCAATGTGGAGATATTACTGTTTGTGCATTTACAATATTCATTGATTTTTGCCATTGAAAAACATGTTTTTCATATACCAGAAATGTTTGAAGCTACTGACTGAATGAAAGGAGCTGGCATCTCACTCTCTTTGAATCTTCTTTATCATGCTAGGATTAACAGGAAAAAGCTAAAAATTTCAGAATTGCACCGTGCAATGTGGAGATATTACTGTTTGTGCATTTACAATATTCATTGATTTTTGCCATTGAAAAACATGTTTTTCATATACCAGAAATGTTTGAAGCTACTGACTGAATGAAAGGAGCTGGCATCTCACTCTCTTTGAATCTTCTTTATCATGCTAGGATTAGCAGGAAAAAGCAAAAAATTTCAGAATTGCACCTTGCAATGTGGAGATATTACTGTTTGTGCATTTACAATATTCATTGATTTTTGCCATTGAAAAACATGTTTTTCATATACCAGAAATGTTTGAAGCTACTGACTGAATGAAAGGAGCTGGCATCTCACTCTCTTTGAATCTTCTTTATCATGCTAGGATTAACAGGAAAAAGCAAAAAATTTCAGAATTGCACCTTGCAATGTGGAGATATTACTGTTTGTGCATTTACAATATTCATTGATTTTTGCCATTGAAAAACATGTTTTTCATATACCAGAAATGTTTGAAGCTACTGACTGAATGAAAGGAGCTGGCATCTCACTCTCTTTGAATCTTCTTTATCATGCTAGGATTAACAGGAAAAAGCTAAAAATTTCAGAATTGCACCGTGCAATGTGGAGATATTACTGTTTGTGCATTTACAATATTCATTGATTTTTGCCATTGAAAAACATGTTTTTCATATACCAGAAATGTTTGAAGCTACTGACTGAATGAAAGGAGCTGGCATCTCACTCTCTTTGAATCTTCTTTATCATGCTAGGATTAGCAGGAAAAAGCAAAAAATTTCAGAATTGCACCTTGCAATGTGGAGATATTACTGTTTGTGCATTTACAATATTCATTGATTTTTGCCATTGAAAAACATGTTTTTCATATACCAGAAATGTTTGAAGCTACTGACTGAATGAAAGGAGCTGGCATCTCACTCTCTTTGAATCTTCTTTATCATGCTAGGATTAACAGGAAAAAGCTAAAAATTTCAGAATTGCACCGTGCAATGTGGAGATATTACTGTTTGTGCATTTACAATATTCATTGATTTTTGCCATTGAAAAACATGTTTTTCATATACCAGAAATGTTTGAAGCTACTGACTGAATGAAAGGAGCTGGCATCTCACTCTCTTTGAATCTTCTTTATCATGCTAGGATTAGCAGGAAAAAGCAAAAAATTTCAGAATTGCACCTTGCAATGTGGAGATATTACTGTTTGTGCATTTACAATATTCATTGATTTTTGCCATTGAAAAACGTCCAGAAATGTTTGAAGCTACTGACTGAATGAAAGGAGCTTGGCATCTCACTCTCTTTGAATCTTCTTTATCATGCTAGGATTAGCAGGAAAAAGCAAAAAATTTCAGAATTGCACCTTGCAATGTGGAGATATTACTGTTTGTGCATTTACAATATTCATTGATTTTTGCCATTGAAAAACGTTTTTCATATACCAGAAATGTTTGAAGCTACTGACTGAATGAAAGGAGCTGGCATCTCACTCTCTTTGAATCTTCTTTATCATGCTAGGATTAGCAGGAAAAAGCAAAAAATTTCAGAATTGCACCTTGCAATGTGGAGATATTACTGTTTGTGCATTTACAATATTCATTGATTTTTGCCATTGAAAAACATGTTTTTCATATACCAGAAATGTTTGAAGCTACTGACTGAATGAAAGGAGCTGGCATCTCACTCTCTTTGAATCTTCTTTATCATGCTAGGATTAACAGGAAAAAGCAAAAAATTTCAGAATTGCACCTTGCAATGTGGAGATATTACTGTTTGTGCATTTACAATATTCATTGATTTTTGCCATTGAAAAACATGTTTTTCATATACCAGAAATGTTTGAAGCTACTGACTGAATGAAAGGAGCTGGCATCTCACTCTCTTTGAATCTTCTTTATCATGCTAGGATTAACAGGAAAAAGCAAAAAATTTCAGAATTGCACCTTGCAATGTGGAGATATTACTGTTTGTGCATTTACAATATTCATTGATTTTTGCCATTGAAAAACGTCCAGAAATGTTTGAAGCTATTGACTGAATGAAAGGAGCTGGCATCTCACTCTCTTTGAATCTTCTTTATCATGCTAGGATTAGCAGGAAAAAGCAAAAAATTTCAGAATTGCACCTTGCAATGTGGAGATATTACTGTTTGTGCATTTACAATATTCATTGATTTTTGCCATTGAAAAACATGTTTTTCATATACCAGAAATGTTTGAAGCTACTGACTGAATGAAAGGAGCTGGCATCTCACTCTCTTTGAATCTTCTTTATCATGCTAGGATTAGCAGGAAAAAGCAAAAAATTTCAGAATTGCACCTTGCAATGTGGAGATATTACTGTTTGTGCATTTACAATATTCATTGATTTTTGCCATTGAAAAACATGTTTTTCATATACCAGAAATGTTTGAAGCTACTGACTGAATGAAAGGAGCTGGCATCTCACTCTCTTTGAATCTTTATCATGCTAGGATTAACAGGAAAAAGCTAAAAATTTCAGAATTGCACCGTGCAATGTGGAGATATTACTGTTTGTGCATTTACAATATTCATTGATTTTTGCCATTGAAAAACATGTTTTTCATATACCAGAAATGTTTGAAGCTACTGACTGAATGAAAGGAGCTGGCATCTCACTCTCTTTGAATCATCTTTATCATGCTAGGATTAGCAGGAAAAAGCAAAAAATTTCAGAATTGCACCTTGCAATGTGGAGATATTACTGTTTGTGCATTTACAATATTCATTGATTTTTGCCATTGAAAAACATGTTTTTCATATACCAGAAATGTTTGAAGCTACTGACTGAATGAAAGGAGCTGGCATCTCACTCTCTTTGAATCTTCTTTATCATGCTAGGATTAACAGGAAAAAGCTAAAAATTTCAGAATTGCACCGTGCAATGTGGAGATATTACTGTTTGTGCATTTACAATATTCATTGATTTTTACCATTGAAAAACATGTTTTTCATATACCAGAAATGTTTGAAGCTACTGACTGAATGAAAGGAGCTGGCATCTCACTCTCTTTGAATCTTCTTTATCATGCTAGGATTAGCAGGAAAAAGCAAAAAATTTCAGAATTGCACCTTGCAATGTGGAGATATTACTGTTTGTGCATTTACAATATTCATTGATTTTTGCCATTGAAAAACATGTTTTTCATATACCAGAAATGTTTGAAGCTACTGACTGAATGAAAGGAGCTGGCATCTCACTCTCTTTGAATCTTTATCATGCTAGGATTAACAGGAAAAAGCTAAAAATTTCAGAATTGCACCGTGCAATGTGGAGATATTACTGTTTGTGCATTTACAATATTCATTGATTTTTGCCATTGAAAAACATGTTTTTCATATACCAGAAATGTTTGAAGCTACTGACTGAATGAAAGGAGCTGGCATCTCACTCTCTTTGAATCATCTTTATCATGCTAGGATTAGCAGGAAAAAGCAAAAAATTTCAGAATTGCACCTTGCAATGTGGAGATATTACTGTTTGTGCATTTACAATATTCATTGATTTTTGCCATTGAAAAACATGTTTTTCATATACCAGAAATGTTTGAAGCTACTGACTGAATGAAAGGAGCTGGCATCTCACTCTCTTTGAATCTTCTTTATCATGCTAGGATTAACAGGAAAAAGCTAAAAATTTCAGAATTGCACCGTGCAATGTGGAGATATTACTGTTTGTGCATTTACAATATTCATTGATTTTTGCCATTGAAAAACATGTTTTTCATATACCAGAAATGTTTGAAGCTACTGACTGAATGAAAGGAGCTGGCATCTCACTCTCTTTGAATCTTCTTTATCATGCTAGGATTAGCAGGAAAAAGCAAAAAATTTCAGAATTGCACCTTGCAATGTGGAGATATTACTGTTTGTGCATTTACAATATTCATTGATTTTTGCCATTGAAAAACATGTTTTTCATATACCAGAAATGTTTGAAGCTACTGACTGAATGAAAGGAGCTGGCATCTCACTCTCTTTGAATCTTCTTTATCATGCTAGGATTAACAGGAAAAAGCTAAAAATTTCAGAATTGCACCGTGCAATGTGGAGATATTACTGTTTGTGCATTTACAATATTCATTGATTTTTGCCATTGAAAAACATGTTTTTCATATACCAGAAATGTTTGAAGCTACTGACTGAATGAAAGGAGCTGGCATCTCACTCTCTTTGAATCTTCTTTATCATGCTAGGATTAGCAGGAAAAAGCAAAAAATTTCAGAATTGCACCTTGCAATGTGGAGATATTACTGTTTGTGCATTTACAATATTCATTGATTTTTGCCATTGAAAAACATGTTTTTCATATACCAGAAATGTTTGAAGCTACTGACTGAATGAAAGGAGCTGGCATCTCACTCTCTTTGAATCTTCTTTATCATGCTAGGATTAACAGGAAAAAGCTAAAAATTTCAGAATTGCACCGTGCAATGTGGAGATATTACTGTTTGTGCATTTACAATATTCATTGATTTTTGCCATTGAAAAACATGTTTTTCATATACCAGAAATGTTTGAAGCTACTGACTGAATGAAAGGAGCTGGCATCTCACTCTCTTTGAATCTTCTTTATCATGCTAGGATTAGCAGGAAAAAGCAAAAAATTTCAGAATTGCACCTTGCAATGTGGAGATATTACTGTTTGTGCATTTACAATATTCATTGATTTTTGCCATTGAAAAACATGTTTTTCATATACCAGAAATGTTTGAAGCTACTGACTGAATGAAAGGAGCTGGCATCTCACTCTCTTTGAATCTTCTTTATCATGCTAGGATTAACAGGAAAAAGCAAAAAATTTCAGAATTGCACCTTGCAATGTGGAGATATTACTGTTTGTGCATTTACAATATTCATTGATTTTTGCCATTGAAAAACATGTTTTTCATATACCAGAAATGTTTGAAGCTACTGACTGAATGAAAGGAGCTGGCATCTCACTCTCTTTGAATCTTCTTTATCATGCTAGGATTAACAGGAAAAAGCTAAAAATTTCAGAATTGCACGGTGCAATGTGGAGATATTACTGTTTGTGCATTTACAATATTCATTGATTTTTGCCATTGAAAAACATGTTTTTCATATACCAGAAATGTTTGAAGCTAATGACTGAATGAAAGGAGCTGGCATCTCACTCTCTTTGAATCTTCTTTATCATGCTAGGATTAACAGGAAAAAGCTAAAAATTTCAGAATTGCACCATGCAATGTGGAGATATTACTGTTTGTGCATTTACAATATTCATTGATTTTTGCCATTGAAAAACATGTTTTTCATATACCAGAAATGTTTGAAGCTACTGACTGAATGAAAGGAGCTGGCATCTCACTCTCTTTGAATCTTCTTTATCATGCTAGGATTAGCAGGAAAAAGCAAAAAATTTCAGAATTGCACCTTGCAATGTGGAGATATTACTGTTTGTGCATTTACAATATTCATTGATTTTTGCCATTGAAAAACATGTTTTTCATATACCAGAAATGTTTGAAGCTACTGACTGAATGAAAGGAGCTGGCATCTCACTCTCTTTGAATCTTCTTTATCATGCTAGGATTAACAGGAAAAAGCTAAAAATTTCAGAATTGCACCGTGCAATGTGGAGATATTACTGTTTGTGCATTTACAATATTCATTGATTTTTGCCATTGAAAAACATGTTTTTCATATACCAGAAATGTTTGAAGCTACTGACTGAATGAAAGGAGCTGGCATCTCACTCTCTTTGAATCTTCTTTATCATGCTAGGATTAGCAGGAAAAAGCAAAAAATTTCAGAATTGCACCTTGCAATGTGGAGATATTACTGTTTGTGCATTTACAATATTCATTGATTTTTGCCATTGAAAAACATGTTTTTCATATACCAGAAATGTTTGAAGCTACTGACTGAATGAAAGGAGCTGGCATCTCACTCTCTTTGAATCTTCTTTATCATGCTAGGATTAACAGGAAAAAGCAAAAAATTTCAGAATTGCACCTTGCAATGTGGAGATATTACTGTTTGTGCATTTACAATATTCATTGATTTTTGCCATTGAAAAACATGTTTTTCATATACCAGAAATGTTTGAAGCTACTGACTGAATGAAAGGAGCTGGCATCTCACTCTCTTTGAATCTTCTTTATCATGCTAGGATTAGCAGGAAAAAGCAAAAAATTTCAGAATTGCACCTTGCAATGTGGAGATATTACTGTTTGTGCATTTACAATATTCATTGATTTTTGCCATTGAAAAACATGTTTTTCATATACCAGAAATGTTTGAAGCTACTGACTGAATGAAAGGAGCTGGCATCTCACTCTCTTTGAATCTTCATTATCATGCTAGGATTAACAGGAAAAAGCTAAAAATTTCAGAATTGCACCGTGCAATGTGGAGATATTACTGTTTGTGCATTTACAATATTCATTGATTTTTGCCATTGAAAAACATGTTTTTCATATACCAGAAATGTTTGAAGCTACTGACTGAATGAAAGGAGCTGGCATCTCACTCTCTTTGAATCTTCTTTATCATGCTAGGATTAGCAGGAAAAAGCAAAAAATTTCAGAATTGCACCTTGCAATGTGGAGATATTACTGTTTGTGCATTTACAATATTCATTGATTTTTGCCATTGAAAAACATGTTTTTCATATACCAGAAATGTTTGAAGCTACTGACTGAATGAAAGGAGCTGGCATCTCACTCTCTTTGAATCTTCTTTATCATGCTAGGATTAACAGGAAAAAGCAAAAAATTTCAGAATTGCACCTTGCAATGTGGAGATATTACTGTTTGTGCATTTACAATATTCATTGATTTTTGCCATTGAAAAACATGTTTTTCATATACCAGAAATGTTTGAAGCTACTGACTGAATGAAAGGAGCTGGCATCTCACTCTCTTTGAATCTTCTTTATCATGCTAGGATTAACAGGAAAAAGCTAAAAATTTCAGAATTGCACCGTGCAATGTGGAGATATTACTGTTTGTGCATTTACAATATTCATTGATTTTTGCCATTGAAAAACATGTTTTTCATATACCAGAAATGTTTGAAGCTACTGACTGAATGAAAGGAGCTGGCATCTCACTCTCTTTGAATCTTCTTTATCATGCTAGGATTAGCAGGAAAAAGCAAAAAATTTCAGAATTGCACCTTGCAATGTGGAGATATTACTGTTTGTGCATTTACAATATTCATTGATTTTTGCCATTGAAAAACATGTTTTTCATATACCAGAAATGTTTGAAGCTACTGACTGAATGAAAGGAGCTGGCATCTCACTCTCTTTGAATCTTCTTTATCATGCTAGGATTAACAGGAAAAAGCTAAAAATTTCAGAATTGCACCGTGCAATGTGGAGATATTACTGTTTGTGCATTTACAATATTCATTGATTTTTGCCATTGAAAAACATGTTTTTCATATACCAGAAATGTTTGAAGCTACTGACTGAATGAAAGGAGCTGGCATCTCACTCTCTTTGAATCTTCTTTATCATGCTAGGATTAGCAGGAAAAAGCAAAAAATTTCAGAATTGCACCTTGCAATGTGGAGATATTACTGTTTGTGCATTTACAATATTCATTGATTTTTGCCATTGAAAAACGTCCAGAAATGTTTGAAGCTACTGACTGAATGAAAGGAGCTTGGCATCTCACTCTCTTTGAATCTTCTTTATCATGCTAGGATTAGCAGGAAAAAGCAAAAAATTTCAGAATTGCACCTTGCAATGTGGAGATATTACTGTTTGTGCATTTACAATATTCATTGATTTTTGCCATTGAAAAACGTTTTTCATATACCAGAAATGTTTGAAGCTACTGACTGAATGAAAGGAGCTGGCATCTCACTCTCTTTGAATCTTCTTTATCATGCTAGGATTAGCAGGAAAAAGCAAAAAATTTCAGAAATGCACCTTGCAATGTGGAGATATTACTGTTTGTGCATTTACAATATTCATTGATTTTTGCCATTGAAAAACATGTTTTTCATATACCAGAAATGTTTGAAGCTACTGACTGAATGAAAGGAGCTGGCATCTCACTCTCTTTGAATCTTCTTTATCATGCTAGGATTAACAGGAAAAAGCAAAAAATTTCAGAATTGCACCTTGCAATGTGGAGATATTACTGTTTGTGCATTTACAATATTCATTGATTTTTGCCATTGAAAAACATGTTTTTCATATACCAGAAATGTTTGAAGCTACTGACTGAATGAAAGGAGCTGGCATCTCACTCTCTTTGAATCTTCTTTATCATGCTAGGATTAACAGGAAAAAGCAAAAAATTTCAGAATTGCACCTTGCAATGTGGAGATATTTCTGTTTGTGCATTTACAATATTCATTGATTTTTGCCATTGAAAAACGTCCAGAAATGTTTGAAGCTATTGACTGAATGAAAGGAGCTGGCATCTCACTCTCTTTGAATCTTCTTTATCATGCTAGGATTAGCAGGAAAAAGCAAAAAATTTCAGAATTGCACCTTGCAATGTGGAGATATTACTGTTTGTGCATTTACAATATTCATTGATTTTTGCCATTGAAAAACGTCCAGAAATGTTTGAAGCTACTGACTGAATGAAAGGAGCTTGGCATCTCACTCTCTTTGAATCTTCTTTATCATGCTAGGATTAGCAGGAAAAAGCAAAAAATTTCAGAATTGCACCTTGCAATGTGGAGATATTACTGTTTGTGCATTTACAATATTCATTGATTTTTGCCATTGAAAAACGTTTTTCATATACCAGAAATGTTTGAAGCTACTGACTGAATGAAAGGAGCTGGCATCTCACTCTCTTTGAATCTTCTTTATCATGCTAGGATTAGCAGGAAAAAGCAAAAAATTTCAGAATTGCACCTTGCAATGTGGAGATATTACTGTTTGTGCATTTACAATATTCATTGATTTTTGCCATTGAAAAACATGTTTTTCATATACCAGAAATGTTTGAAGCTACTGACTGAATGAAAGGAGCTGGCATCTCACTCTCTTTGAATCTTCTTTATCATGCTAGGATTAACAGGAAAAAGCTAAAAATTTCAGAATTGCACCGTGCAATGTGGAGATATTACTGTTTGTGCATTTACAATATTCATTGATTTTTGCCATTGAAAAACATGTTTTTCATATACCAGAAATGTTTGAAGCTACTGACTGAATGAAAGGAGCTGGCATCTCACTCTCTTTGAATCTTCTTTATCATGCTAGGATTAGCAGGAAAAAGCAAAAAATTTCAGAATTGCACCTTGCAATGTGGAGATATTACTGTTTGTGCATTTACAATATTCATTGATTTTTGCCATTGAAAAACGTCCAGAAATGTTTGAAGCTACTGACTGAATGAAAGGAGCTTGGCATCTCACTCTCTTTGAATCTTCTTTATCATGCTAGGATTAGCAGGAAAAAGCAAAAAATTTCAGAATTGCACCTTGCAATGTGGAGATATTACTGTTTGTGCATTTACAATATTCATTGATTTTTGCCATTGAAAAACGTTTTTCATATACCAGAAATGTTTGAAGCTACTGACTGAATGAAAGGAGCTGGCATCTCACTCTCTTTGAATCTTCTTTATCATGCTAGGATTAGCAGGAAAAAGCAAAAAATTTCAGAAATGCACCTTGCAATGTGGAGATATTACTGTTTGTGCATTTACAATATTCATTGATTTTTGCCATTGAAAAACATGTTTTTCATATACCAGAAATGTTTGAAGCTACTGACTGAATGAAAGGAGCTGGCATCTCACTCTCTTTGAATCTTCTTTATCATGCTAGGATTAACAGGAAAAAGCAAAAAATTTCAGAATTGCACCTTGCAATGTGGAGATATTACTGTTTGTGCATTTACAATATTCATTGATTTTTGCCATTGAAAAACATGTTTTTCATATACCAGAAATGTTTGAAGCTACTGACTGAATGAAAGGAGCTGGCATCTCACTCTCTTTGAATCTTCTTTATCATGCTAGGATTAACAGGAAAAAGCAAAAAATTTCAGAATTGCACCTTGCAATGTGGAGATATTTCTGTTTGTGCATTTACAATATTCATTAATTTTTGCCATTGAAAAACGTCCAGAAATGTTTGAAGCTATTGACTGAATGAAAGGAGCTGGCATCTCACTCTCTTTGAATCTTCTTTATCATGCTAGGATTAGCAGGAAAAAGCAAAAAATTTCAGAATTGCACCTTGCAATGTGGAGATATTACTGTTTGTGCATTTACAATATTCATTGATTTTTGCCATTGAAAAACGTCCAGAAATGTTTGAAGCTACTGACTGAATGAAAGGAGCTTGGCATCTCACTCTCTTTGAATCTTCTTTATCATGCTAGGATTAGCAGGAAAAAGCAAAAAATTTCAGAATTGCACCTTGCAATGTGGAGATATTACTGTTTGTGCATTTACAATATTCATTGATTTTTGCCATTGAAAAACGTTTTTCATATACCAGAAATGTTTGAAGCTACTGACTGAATGAAAGGAGCTGGCATCTCACTCTCTTTGAATCTTCTTTATCATGCTAGGATTAGCAGGAAAAAGCAAAAAATTTCAGAAATGCACCTTGCAATGTGGAGATATTACTGTTTGTGCATTTACAATATTCATTGATTTTTGCCATTGAAAAACATGTTTTTCATATACCAGAAATGTTTGAAGCTACTGACTGAATGAAAGGAGCTGGCATCTCACTCTCTTTGAATCTTCTTTATCATGCTAGGATTAACAGGAAAAAGCAAAAAATTTCAGAATTGCACCTTGCAATGTGGAGATATTACTGTTTGTGCATTTACAATATTCATTGATTTTTGCCATTGAAAAACATGTTTTTCATATACCAGAAATGTTTGAAGCTACTGACTGAATGAAAGGAGCTGGCATCTCACTCTCTTTGAATCTTCTTTATCATGCTAGGATTAACAGGAAAAAGCAAAAAATTTCAGAATTGCACCTTGCAATGTGGAGATATTACTGTTTGTGCATTTACAATATTCATTGATTTTTGCCATTGAAAAACGTCCAGAAATGTTTGAAGCTATTGACTGAATGAAAGGAGCTGGCATCTCACTCTCTTTGAATCTTCTTTATCATGCTAGGATTAGCAGGAAAAAGCAAAAAATTTCAGAATTGCACCTTGCAATGTGGAGATATTACTGTTTGTGCATTTACAATATTCATTGATTTTTGCCATTGAAAAACATGTTTTTCATATACCAGAAATGTTTGAAGCTACTGACTGAATGAAAGGAGCTGGCATCTCACTCTCTTTGAATCTTCTTTATCATGCTAGGATTAGCAGGAAAAAGCAAAAAATTTCAGAATTGCACCTTGCAATGTGGAGATATTACTGTTTGTGCATTTACAATATTCATTGATTTTTGCCATTGAAAAACGTCCAGAAATGTTTTAAGCTACTGACTGAATGAAAGGAGCTTGGCATCTCACTCTCTTTGAATCTTCTTTATCATGCTAGGATTAGCAGGAAAAAGCAAAAAATTTCAGAATTGCACCTTGCAATGTGGAGATATTACTGTTTGTGCATTTACAATATTCATTGATTTTTGCCATTGAAAAACGTTTTTCATATACCAGAAATGTTTGAAGCTACTGACTGAATGAAAGGAGCTGGCATCTCACTCTCTTTGAATCTTCTTTATCATGCTAGGATTAGCAGGAAAAAGCAAAAAATTTCAGAATTGCACCTTGCAATGTGGAGATATTACTGTTTGTGCATTTACAATATTCATTGATTTTTGCCATTGAAAAACATGTTTTTCATATACCAGAAATGTTTGAAGCTACTGACTGAATGAAAGGAGCTGGCATCTCACTCTCTTTGAATCTTCTTTATCATGCTAGGATTAACAGGAAAAAGCAAAAAATTTCAGAATTGCACCTTGCAATGTGGAGATATTACTGTTTGTGCATTTACAATATTCATTGATTTTTGCCATTGAAAAACATGTTTTTCATATACCAGAAATGTTTGAAGCTACTGACTGAATGAAAGGAGCTGGCATCTCACTCTCTTTGAATCTTCTTTATCATGCTAGGATTAGCAGGAAAAAGCAAAAAATTTAAGAATTGCACCTTGCAATGTGGAGATATTACTGTTTGTGCATTTACAATATTCATTGATTTTTGCCATTGAAAAACATGTTTTTCATATACCAGAAATGTTTGAAGCTACTGACTGAATGAAAGGAGCTGGCATCTCACTCTGAATCTTCTTTATCATGCTAGGATTAACAGGAAAAAGCTAAAAATTTCAGAATTGCACCGTGCAATGTGGAGATATTACTGTTTGTGCATTTACAATATTCATTGATTTTTGCCATTGAAAAACATGTTTTTCATATACCAGAAATGTTTGAAGCTACTGACTGAATGAAAGGAGCTGGCATCTCACTCTCTTTGAATCTTCTTTATCATGCTAGGATTAGCAGGAAAAAGCAAAAAATTTCAGAATTGCACCTTGCAATGTGGAGATATTACTGTTTGTGCATTTACAATATTCATTGATTTTTGCCATTGAAAAACATGTTTTTCATATACCAGAAATGTTTGAAGCTACTGACTGAATGAAAGGAGCTGGCATCTCACTCTCTTTGAATCTTCTTTATCATGCTAGGATTAACAGGAAAAAGCAAAAAATTTCAGAATTGCACCTTGCAATGTGGAGATATTACTGTTTGTGCTTTTACAATATTCATTGATTTTTGCCATTGAAAAACATGTTTTTCATATACCAGAAATGTTTGAAGCTACTGACTGAATGAAAGGAGCTGGCATCTCACTCTCTTTGAATCTTCTTTATCATGCTAGGATTAACAGGAAAAAGCTAAAAATTTCAGAATTGCACCGTGCAATGTGGAGATATTACTGTTTGTGCATTTACAATATTCATTGATTTTTGCCATTGAAAAACATGTTTTTCATATACCAGAAATGCTTGAAGCTACTGACTGAATGAAAGGAGCTGGCATCTCACTCTCTTTGAATCTTCTTTATCATGCTAGGATTAACAGGAAAAAGCAAAAAATTTCAGAATTGCACCTTGCAATGTGGAGATATTACTGTTTGTGCATTTACAATATTCATTGATTTTTGCCATTGAAAAACATGTTTTTCATATACCAGAAATGTTTGAAGCTACTGACTGAATGAAAGGAGCTGGCATCTCACTCTCTTTGAATCTTCTTTATCATGCTAGGATTAACAGGAAAAAGCTAAAAATTTCAGAATTGCACCGTGCAATGTGGAGATATTACTGTTTGTGCATTTACAATATTCATTGATTTTTGCCATTGAAAAACATGTTTTTCATATACCAGAAATGTTTGAAGCTTCTGACTGAATGAAAGGAGCTGGCATCTCACTCTCTTTGAATCTTCTTTATCATGCTAGGATTAGCAGGAAAAAGCAAAAAATTTCAGAATTGCACCTTGCAATGTGGAGATATTACTGTTTGTGCATTTACAATATTCATTGATTTTTGCCATTGAAAAACATGTTTTTCATATACCAGAAATGTTTGAAGCTACTGACTGAATGAAAGGAGCTGGCATCTCACTCTCTTTGAATCTTCTTTATCATGCTAGGATTAACAGGAAAAAGCTAAAAATTTCAGAATTGCACCGTGCAATGTGGAGATATTACTGTTTGTGCATTTACAATATTCATTGATTTTTGCCATTGAAAAACATGTTTTTCATATACCAGAAATGTTTGAAGCTACTGACTGAATGAAAGGAGCTGGCATCTCACTCTCTTTGAATCTTCTTTATCATGCTAGGATTAGCAGGAAAAAGCAAAAAATTTCAGAATTGCACCTTGCAATGTGGAGATATTACTGTTTGTGCATTTACAATATTCATTGATTTTTGCCATTGAAAAACATGTTTTTCATATACCAGAAATGTTTGAAGATACTGACTGAATGAAAGGAGCTGGCATCTCACTCTCTTTGAATCTTCTTTATCATGCTAGGATTAACAGGAAAAAGCTAAAAATTTCAGAATTGCACCGTGCAATGTGGAGATATTACTGTTTGTGCATTTACAATATTCATTGATTTTTGCCATTGAAAAACATGTTTTTCATATACCAGAAATGTTTGAAGCTACTGACTGAATGAAAGGAGCTGGCATCTCACTCTCTTTGAATCTTCTTTATCATGCTAGGATTAGCAGGAAAAAGCTAAAAATTTCAGAATTGCACCTTGCAATGTGGAGATATTACTGTTTGTGCATTTACAATATTCATTGATTTTTGCCATTGAAAAACATGTTTTTCATATACCAGAAATGTTTGAAGCTACTGACTGAATGAAAGGAGCTGGCATCTCACTCTCTTTGAATCTTCTTTATCATGCTAGGATTAACAGGAAAAAGCAAAAAATTTCAGAATTGCACCTTGCAATGTGGAGATATTACTGTTTGTGCATTTACAATATTCATTGATTTTTGCCATTGAAAAACATGTTTTTCATATACCAGAAATGTTTGAAGCTACTGACTGAATGAAAGGAGCTGGCATCTCACTCTCTTTGAATCTTCTTTATCATGCTAGGATTAGCAGGAAAAAGCAAAAAATTTCAGAATTGCACCTTGCAATGTGGAGATATTACTGTTTGTGCATTTACAATATTCATTGATTTTTGCCATTGAAAAACATGTTTTTCATATACCAGAAATGTTTGAAGCTACTGACTGAATGAAAGGAGCTGGCATCTCACTCTCTTTGAATCTTCTTTATCATGCTAGGATTAACAGGAAAAAGCTAAAAATTTCAGAATTGCACCGTGCAATGTGGAGATATTACTGTTTTGTGCATTTACAATATTCATTGATTTTTGCCATTGAAAAACATGTTTTTCATATACCAGAAATGTTTGAAGCTACTGACTGAATGAAAGGAGCTGGCATCTCACTCTCTTTGAATCTTCTTTATCATGCTAGGATTAGCAGGAAAAAGCAAAAAATTTCAGAATTGCACCTTGCAATGTGGAGATATTACTGTTTGTGCATTTACAATATTCATTGATTTTTGCCATTGAAAAACATGTTTTTCATATACCAGAAATGTTTGAAGCTACTGACTGAATGAAAGGAGCTGGCATCTCACTCTCTTTGAATCTTCTTTATCATGCTAGGATTAACAGGAAAAAGCAAAAAATTTCAGAATTGCACCTTGCAATGTGGAGATATTACTGTTTGTGCATTTACAATATTCATTGATTTTTGCCATTGAAAAACATGTTTTTCATATACCAGAAATGTTTGAAGCTACTGACTGAATGAAAGGAGCTGGCATCTCACTCTCTTTGAATCTTCTTTATCATGCTAGGATTAACAGGAAAAAGCTAAAAATTTCAGAATTGCACCGTGCAATGTGGAGATATTACTGTTTGTGCATTTACAATATTCATTGATTTTTGCCATTGAAAAACATGTTTTTCATATACCAGAAATGTTTGAAGCTAATGACTGAATGAAAGGAGCTGGCATCTCACTCTCTTTGAATCTTCTTTATCATGCTAGGATTAACAGGAAAAAGCTAAAAATTTCAGAATTGCACCGTGCAATGTGGAGATATTACTGTTTGTGCATTTACAATATTCATTGATTTTTGCCATTGAAAAACATGTTTTTCATATACCAGAAATGTTTGAAGCTACTGACTGAATGAAAGGAGCTGGCATCTCACTCTCTTTGAATCTTCTTTATCATGCTAGGATTAGCAGGAAAAAGCAAAAAATTTCAGAATTGCACCTTGCAATGTGGAGATATTACTGTTTGTGCATTTACAATATTCATTGATTTTTGCCATTGAAAAACTTGTTTTTCATATACCAGAAATGTTTGAAGATACTGACTGAATGAAAGGAGCTGGCATCTCACTCTCTTTGAATCTTCTTTATCATGCTAGGATTAACAGGAAAAAGCTAAAAATTTCAGAATTGCACCGTGCAATGTGGAGATATTACTGTTTGTGCATTTACAATATTCATTGATTTTTGCCATTGAAAAACATGTTTTTCATATACCAGAAATGTTTGAAGCTACTGACTGAATGAAAGGAGCTGGCATCTCACTCTCTTTGAATCTTCTTTATCATGCTAGGATTAGCAGGAAAAAGCTAAAAATTTCAGAATTGCACCTTGCAATGTGGAGATATTACTGTTTGTGCATTTACAATATTCATTGATTTTTGCCATTGAAAAACATGTTTTTCATATACCAGAAATGTTTGAAGCTACTGACTGAATGAAAGGAGCTGGCATCTCACTCTCTTTGAATCTTCTTTATCATGCTAGGATTAACAGGAAAAAGCAAAAAATTTCAGAATTGCACCTTGCAATGTGGAGATATTACTGTTTGTGCATTTACAATATTCATTGATTTTTGCCATTGAAAAACATGTTTTTCATATAGCAGAAATGTTTGAAGCTACTGACTGAATGAAAGGAGCTGGCATCTCACTCTCTTTGAATCTTCTTTATCATGCTAGGATTAGCAGGAAAAAGCAAAAAATTTCAGAATTGCACCTTGCAATGTGGAGATATTACTGTTTGTGCAT
Source organism: Phyllobates terribilis (assembly GCF_046119375.1). Lineage (NCBI taxonomy): Eukaryota > Metazoa > Chordata > Amphibia > Anura > Dendrobatidae > Phyllobates > Phyllobates terribilis. The sequence continues at coordinate 85,805 of NW_027364412.1, forward strand.
TTACAATATTCATTGATTTTTGCCATTGAAAAACATGTTTTTCATATACCAGAAATGTTTGAAGCTACTGACTGAATGAAAGGAGCTGGCATCTCACTCTCTTTGAATCTTCTTTATCATGCTAGGATTAACAGGAAAAAGCTAAAAATTTCAGAATTGCACCGTGCAATGTGGAGATATTACTGTTTTGTGCATTTACAATATTCATTGATTTTTGCCATTGAAAAACATGTTTTTCATATACCAGAAATGTTTGAAGCTACTGACTGAATGAAAGGAGCTGGCATCTCACTGTCTTTGAATCTTCTTTATCATGCTAGGATTAGCAGGAAAAAGCAAAAAATTTCAGAATTGCACCTTGCAATGTGGAGATATTACTGTTTGTGCATTTACAATATTCATTGATTTTTGCCATTGAAAAACATGTTTTTCATATACCAGAAATGTTTGAAGCTACTGACTGAATGAAAGGAGCTGGCATCTCACTCTCTTTGAATCTTCTTTATCATGCTAGGATTAACAGGAAAAAGCTAAAAATTTCAGAATTGCACCGTGCAATGTGGAGATATTACTGTTTGTGCATTTACAATATTCATTGATTTTTGCCATTGAAAAACATGTTTTTCATATACCAGAAATGTTTGAAGCTAATGACTGAATGAAAGGAGCTGGCATCTCACTCTCTTTGAATCTTCTTTATCATGCTAGGATTAACAGGAAAAAGCTAAAAATTTCAGAATTGCACCGTGCAATGTGGAGATATTACTGTTTGTGCATTTACAATATTCATTGATTTTTGCCATTGAAAAACATGTTTTTCATATACCAGAAATGTTTGAAGCTACTGACTGAATGAAAGGAGCTGGCATCTCACTCTCTTTGAATCTTCTTTATCATGCTAGGATTAACAGGACAAAGCTAAAAATTTCAGAATTGCACCGTGCAATGTGGAGATATTACTGTTTGTGCATTTACAATATTCATTGATTTTTGCCATTGAAAAACATGTTTTTCATATACCAGAAATGTTTGAAGCTACTGACTGAATGAAAGGAGCTGGCATCTCACTCTCTTTGAATCTTCTTTATCATGCTAGGATTAGCAGGAAAAAGCAAAAAATTTCAGAATTGCACCTTGCAATGTGGAGATATTACTGTTTGTGCATTTACAATATTCATTGATTTTTGCCATTGAAAAACATGTTTTTCATATACCAGAAATGTTTGAAGCTACTGACTGAATGAAAGGAGCTGGCATCTCACTCTCTTTGAATCTTCTTTATCATGCTAGGATTAGCAGGAAAAAGCAAAAAATTTCAGAATTGCACCTTGCAATGTGGAGATATTACTGTTTGTGCATTTACAATATTCATTGATTTTTGCCATTGAAAAACATGTTTTTCATATACCAGAAATGTTTGAAGCTACTGACTGAATGAAAGGAGCTGGCATCTCACTCTCTTTGAATCTTCTTTATCATGCTAGGATTAACAGGAAAAAGCAAAAAATTTCAGAATTGCACCTTGCAATGTGGAGATATTACTGTTTGTGCATTTACAATATTCATTGATTTTTGCCATTGAAAAACATGTTTTTCATATACCAGAAATGTTTGAAGCTACTGACTGAATGAAAGGAGCTGGCATCTCACTCTCTTTGAATCTTCTTTATCATGCTAGGATTAGCAGGAAAAAGCAAAAAATTTCAGAATTGCACCTTGCAATGTGGAGATATTACTGTTTGTGCATTTACAATATTCATTGATTTTTGCCATTGAAAAACATGTTTTTCATATACCAGAAATGTTTGAAGCTACTGACTGAATGAAAGGAGCTGGCATCTCACTCTCTTTGAATCTTCTTTATCATGCTAGGATTAACAGGAAAAAGCTAAAAATTTCAGAATTGCACCGTGCAATGTGGAGATATTACTGTTTGTGCATTTACAATATTCATTGATTTTTGCCATTGAAAAACATGTTTTTCATATACCAGAAATGTTTGAAGCTACTGACTGAATGAAAGGAGCTGGCATCTCACTCTCTTTGAATCTTCTTTATCATGCTAGGATTAGCAGGAAAAAGCAAAAAATTTCAGAATTGCACCTTGCAATGTGGAGATATTACTGTTTGTGCATTTACAATATTCATTGATTTTTGCCATTGAAAAACATGTTTTTCATATACCAGAAATGTTTGAAGCTACTGACTGAATGAAAGGAGCTGGCATCTCACTCTCTTTGAATCTTCTTTATCATGCTAGGATTAGCAGGAAAAAGCAAAAAATTTCAGAATTGCACCTTGCAATGTGGAGATATTACTGTTTGTGCATTTACAATATTCATTGATTTTTGCCATTGAAAAACATGTTTTTCATATACCAGAAATGTTTGAAGCTACTGACTGAATGAAAGGAGCTGGCATCTCACTCTCTTTGAATCTTCTTTATCATGCTAGGATTAACAGGAAAAAGCAAAAATTTCAGAATTGCACCTTGCAATGTGGAGATATTACTGTTTGTGCATTTACAATATTCATTGATTTTTGCCATTGAAAAACATGTTTTTCATATACTAGAAATGTTTGAAGCTACTGACTGAATGAAAGGAGCTGGCATCTCACTCTCTTTGAATCTTCTTTATCATGCTAGGATTAACAGGAAAAAGCTAAAAATTTCAGAATTGCACCGTGCAATGTGGAGATATTACTGTTTGTGCATTTACAATATTCATTGATTTTTGCCATTGAAAAACATGTTTTTCATATACCAGAAATGTTTGAAGCTACTGACTGAATGAAAGGAGCTGGCATCTCACTCTCTTTGAATCTTCTTTATCATGCTAGGATTAGCAGGAAAAAGCAAAAAATTTCAGAATTGCACCTTGCAATGTGGAGATATTACTGTTTGTGCATTTACAATATTCATTGATTTTTGCCATTGAAAAACATGTTTTTCATATACCAGAAATGTTTGAAGCTACTGACTGAATGAAAGGAGCTGGCATCTCACTCTCTTTGAATCTTCTTTATCATGCTAGGATTAACAGGAAAAAGCAAAAAATTTCAGAATTGCACCTTGCAATGTGGAGATATTACTGTTTGTGCATTTACAATATTCATTGATTTTTGCCATTGAAAAACATGTTTTTCATATACCAGAAATGTTTGAAGCTACTGACTGAATGAAAGGAGCTGGCATCTCACTCTCTTTGAATCTTCTTTATCATGCTAGGATTAACAGGAAAAAGCTAAAAATTTCAGAATTGCACCGTGCAATGTGGAGATATTACTGTTTGTGCATTTACAATATTCATTGATTTTTGCCATTGAAAAACATGTTTTTCATATACCAGAAATGTTTGAAGCTAATGACTGAATGAAAGGAGCTGGCATCTCACTCTCTTTGAATCTTCTTTATCATGCTAGGATTAACAGGAAAAAGCTAAAAATTTCAGAATTGCACCGTGCAATGTGGAGATATTACTGTTTGTGCATTTACAATATTCATTGATTTTTGCCATTGAAAAACATGTTTTTCATATACCAGAAATGTTTGAAGCTACTGACTGAATGAAAGGAGCTGGCATCTCACTCTCTTTGAATCTTCTTTATCATGCTAGGATTAACAGGACAAAGCTAAAAATTTCAGAATTGCACCGTGCAATGTGGAGATATTACTGTTTGTGCATTTACAATATTCATTGATTTTTGCCATTGAAAAACATGTTTTTCATATACCAGAAATGTTTGAAGCTACTGACTGAATGAAAGGAGCTGGCATCTCACTCTCTTTGAATCTTCTTTATCATGCTAGGATTAGCAGGAAAAAGCAAAAAATTTCAGAATTGCACCTTGCAATGTGGAGATATTACTGTTTGTGCATTTACAATATTCATTGATTTTTGCCATTGAAAAACATGTTTTTCATATACCAGAAATGTTTGAAGCTACTGACTGAATGAAAGGAGCTGGCATCTCACTCTCTTTGAATCTTCTTTATCATGCTAGGATTAGCAGGAAAAAGCAAAAAATTTCAGAATTGCACCTTGCAATGTGGAGATATTACTGTTTGTGCATTTACAATATTCATTGATTTTTGCCATTGAAAAACATGTTTTTCATATACCAGAAATGTTTGAAGCTACTGACTGAATGAAAGGAGCTGGCATCTCACTCTCTTTGAATCTTCTTTATCATGCTAGGATTAACAGGAAAAAGCTAAAAAATTCAGAATTGCACCGTGCAATGTGGAGATATTACTGTTTGTGCATTTACAATATTCATTGATTTTTGCCATTGAAAAACATGTTTTTCATATACCAGAAATGTTTGAAGCTACTGACTGAATGAAAGGAGCTGGCATCTCACTCTCTTTGAATCTTCTTTATCATGCTAGGATTAGCAGGAAAAAGCAAAAAATTTCAGAATTGCACCTTGCAATGTGGAGATATTACTGTTTGTGCATTTACAATATTCATTGATTTTTGCCATTGAAAAACATGTTTTTCATATACCAGAAATGTTTGAAGCTACTGACTGAATGAAAGGAGCTGGCATCTCACTCTCTTTGAATCTTCTTTATCATGCTAGGATTAGCAGGAAAAAGCAAAAAATTTCAGAATTGCACCTTGCAATGTGGAGATATTACTGTTTGTGCATTTACAATATTCATTGATTTTTGCCATTGAAAAACATGTTTTTCATATACCAGAAATGTTTGAAGCTACTGACTGAATGAAAGGAGCTGGCATCTCACTCTCTTTGAATCTTCTTTATCATGCTAGGATTAACAGGAAAAAGCAAAAAATTTCAGAATTGCACCTTGCAATGTGGAGATATTACTGTTTGTGCATTTACAATATTCATTGATTTTTGCCATTGAAAAACATGTTTTTCATATACCAGAAATGTTTGAAGCTACTGACTGAATGAAAGGAGCTGGCATCTCACTCTCTTTGAATCTTCTTTATCATGCTAGGATTAACAGGAAAAAGCTAAAAATTTCAGAATTGCACCGTGCAATGTGGAGATATTACTGTTTGTGCATTTACAATATTCATTGATTTTTGCCATTGAAAAACATGTTTTTCATATACCAGAAATGTTTGAAGCTACTGACTGAATGAAAGGAGCTGGCATCTCACTCTCTTTGAATCTTCTTTATCATGCTAGGATTAGCAGGAAAAAGCAAAAAATTTCAGAATTGCACCTTGCAATGTGGAGATATTACTGTTTGTGCATTTACAATATTCATTGATTTTTGCCATTGAAAAACATGTTTTTCATATACCAGAAATGTTTGAAGCTACTGACTGAATGAAAGGAGCTGGCATCTCACTCTCTTTGAATCTTCTTTATCATGCTAGGATTAACAGGAAAAAGCAAAAAATTTCAGAATTGCACCTTGCAATGTGGAGATATTACTGTTTGTGCATTTACAATATTCATTGATTTTTGCCATTGAAAAACATGTTTTTCATATACCAGAAATGTTTGAAGCTACTGACTGAATGAAAGGAGCTGGCATCTCACTCTCTTTGAATCTTCTTTATCATGCTAGGATTAACAGGAAAAAGCTAAAAATTTCAGAATTGCACCGTGCAATGTGGAGATATTACTGTTTGTGCATTTACAATATTCATTGATTTTTGCCATTGAAAAACATGTTTTTCATATACCAGAAATGTTTGAAGCTAATGACTGAATGAAAGGAGCTGGCATCTCACTCTCTTTGAATCTTCTTTATCATGCTAGGATTAACAGGAAAAAGCTAAAAATTTCAGAATTGCACCGTGCAATGTGGAGATATTACTGTTTGTGCATTTACAATATTCATTGATTTTTGCCATTGAAAAACATGTTTTTCATATACCAAAAATGTTTGAAGCTACTGACTGAATGAAAGGAGCTGGCATCTCACTCTCTTTGAATCTTCTTTATCATGCTAGGATTAACAGGACAAAGCTAAAAATTTCAGAATTGCACCGTGCAATGTGGAGATATTACTGTTTGTGCATTTACAATATTCATTGATTTTTGCCATTGAAAAACATGTTTTTCATATACCAGAAATGTTTGAAGCTACTGACTGAATGAAAGGAGCTGGCATCTCACTCTCTTTGAATCTTCTTTATCATGCTAGGATTAGCAGGAAAAAGCAAAAAATTTCAGAATTGCACCTTGCAATGTGGAGATATTACTGTTTGTGCATTTACAATATTCATTGATTTTTGCCATTGAAAAACATGTTTTTCATATACCAGAAATGTTTGAAGCTACTGACTGAATGAAAGGAGCTGGCATCTCACTCTCTTTGAATCTTCTTTATCATGCTAGGATTAGCAGGAAAAAGCAAAAAATTTCAGAATTGCACCTTGCAATGTGGAGATATTACTGTTTGTGCATTTACAATATTCATTGATTTTTGCCATTGAAAAACATGTTTTTCATATACCAGAAATGTTTGAAGCTACTGACTGAATGAAAGGAGCTGGCATCTCACTCTCTTTGAATCTTCTTTATCATGCTAGGATTAACAGGAAAAAGCAAAAAATTTCAGAATTGCACCTTGCAATGTGGAGATATTACTGTTTGTGCATTTACAATATTCATTGATTTTTGCCATTGAAAAACATGTTTTTCATATACCAGAAATGTTTGAAGCTACTGACTGAATGAAAGGAGCTGGCATCTCACTCTCTTTGAATCTTCTTTATCATGCTAGGATTAGCAGGAAAAAGCAAAAAATTTCAGAATTGCACCTTGCAATGTGGAGATATTACTGTTTGTGCATTTACAATATTCATTGATTTTTGCCATTGAAAAACATGTTTTTCATATACCAGAAATGTTTGAAGCTACTGACTGAATGAAAGGAGCTGGCATCTCACTCTCTTTGAATCTTCTTTATCATGCTAGGATTAACAGGAAAAAGCTAAAAATTTCAGAATTGCACCGTGCAATGTGGAGATATTACTGTTTGTGCATTTCCAATATTCATTGATTTTTGCCATTGAAAAACATGTTTTTCATATACCAGAAATGTTTGAAGCTACTGACTGAATGAAAGGAGCTGGCATCTCACTCTCTTTGAATCTTCTTTATCATGCTAGGATTAGCAGGAAAAAGCAAAAAATTTCAGAATTGCACCTTGCAATGTGGAGATATTACTGTTTGTGCATTTACAATATTCATTGATTTTTGCCATTGAAAAACATGTTTTTCATATACCAGAAATGTTTGAAGCTACTGACTGAATGAAAGGAGCTGGCATCTCACTCTCTTTGAATCTTCTTTATCATGCTAGGATTGGCAGGAAAAAGCAAAAAATTTCAGAATTGCACCTTGCAATGTGGAGATATTACTGTTTGTGCATTTACAATATTCATTGATTTTTGCCATTGAAAAACATGTTTTTCATATACCAGAAATGTTTGAAGCTACTGACTGAATGAAAGGAGCTGGCATCTCACTCTCTTTGAATCTTCTTTATCATGCTAGGTTTAACAGGAAAAAGCAAAAAATTTCAGAATTGCACCTTGCAATGTGGAGATATTACTGTTTGTGCATTTACAATATTCATTGATTTTTGCCATTGAAAAACATGTTTTTCATATACCAGAAATGTTTGAAGCTACTGACTGAATGAAAGGAGCTGGCATCTCACTCTCTTTGAATCTTCTTTATCATGCTAGGATTAGCAGGAAAAAGCAAAAAATTTCAGAATTGCACCTTGCAATGTGGAGATATTACTGTTTGTGCATTTACAATATTCATTGATTTTTGCCATTGAAAAACATGTTTTTCATATACCAGAAATGTTTGAAGCTACTGACTGAATGAAAGGAGCTGGCATCTCACTCTCTTTGAATCTTCTTTATCATGCTAGGATTAACAGGAAAAAGCTAAAAATTTCAGAATTGCACCGTGCAATGTGGAGATATTACTGTTTGTGCATTTACAATATTCATTGATTTTTGCCATTGAAAAACATGTTTTTCATATACCAGAAATGTTTGAAGCTACTGACTGAATGAAAGGAGCTGGCATCTCACTCTCTTTGAATCTTCTTTATCATGCTAGGATTAGCAGGAAAAAGCAAAAAATTTCAGAATTGCACCTTGCAATGTGGAGATATTACTGTTTGTGCATTTACAATATTCATTGATTTTTGCCATTGAAAAACATGTTTTTCATATACCAGAAATGTTTGAAGCTACTGACTGAATGAAAGGAGCTGGCATCTCACTCTCTTTGAATCTTCTTTATCATGCTAGGATTAACAGGAAAAAGCTAAAAATTTCAGAATTGCACCGTGCAATGTGGAGATATTACTGTTTGTGCATTTACAATATTCATTGATTTTTGCCATTGAAAAACATGTTTTTCATATACCAGAAATGTTTGAAGCTAATGACTGAATGAAAGGAGCTGGCATCTCACTCTCTTTGAATCTTCTTTATCATGCTAGGATTAACAGGAAAAAGCTAAAAATTTCAGAATTGCACCGTGCAATGTGGAGATATTACTGTTTGTGCATTTACAATATTCATTGATTTTTGCCATTGAAAAACATGTTTTTCATATACCAGAAATGTTTGAAGCTACTGACTGAATGAAAGGAGCTGGCATCTCACTCTCTTTGAATCTTCTTTATCATGCTAGGATTAACAGGACAAAGCTAAAAATTTCAGAATTGCACCGTGCAATGTGGAGATATTACTGTTTGTGCATTTACAATATTCATTGATTTTTGCCATTGAAAAACATGTTTTTCATATACCAGAAATGTTTGAAGCTACTGACTGAATGAAAGGAGCTGGCATCTCACTCTCTTTGAATCTTCTTTATCATGCTAGGATTAGCAGGAAAAAGCAAAAAATTTCAGAATTGCACCTTGCAATGTGGAGATATTACTGTTTGTGCATTTACAATATTCATTGATTTTTGCCATTGAAAAACATGTTTTTCATATACCAGAAATGTTTGAAGCTACTGACTGAATGAAAGGAGCTGGCATCTCACTCTCTTTGAATCTTCTTTATCATGCTAGGATTAGCAGGAAAAAGCAAAAAATTTCAGAATTGCACCTTGCAATGTGGAGATATTACTGTTTGTGCATTTACAATATTCATTGATTTTTGCCATTGAAAAACATGTTTTTCATATACCAGAAATGTTTGAAGCTACTGACTGAATGAAAGGAGCTGGCATCTCACTCTCTTTGAATCTTCTTTATCATGCTAGGATTAACAGGACAAAGCTAAAAATTTCAGAATTGCACCGTGCAATGTGGAGATATTACTGTTTGTGCATTTACAATATTCATTGATTTTTGCCATTGAAAAACATGTTTTTCATATACCAGAAATGTTTGAAGCTACTGACTGAATGAAAGGAGCTGGCATCTCACTCTCTTTGAATCTTCTTTATCATGCTAGGATTAGCAGGAAAAAGCAAAAAATTTCAGAATTGCACCTTGCAATGTGGAGATATTACTGTTTGTGCATTTACAATATTCATTGATTTTTGCCATTGAAAAACATGTTTTTCATATACCAGAAATGTTTGAAGCTACTGACTGAATGAAAGGAGCTGGCATCTCACTCTCTTTGAATCTTCTTTATCATGCTAGGATTAGCAGGAAAAAGCAAAAAATTTCAGAATTGCACCTTGCAATGTGGAGATATTACTGTTTGTGCATTTACAATATTCATTGATTTTTGCCATTGAAAAACATGTTTTTCATATACCAGAAATGTTTGAAGCTACTGACTGAATGAAAGGAGCTGGCATCTCACTCTCTTTGAATCTTCTTTATCATGCTAGGATTAACAGGAAAAAGCAAAAAATTTCAGAATTGCACCTTGCAATGTGGAGATATTACTGTTTGTGCATTTACACTATTCATTGATTTTTGCCATTGAAAAACATGTTTTTCATATACCAGAAATGTTTGAAGCTACTGACTGAATGAAAGGAGCTGGCATCTCACTCTCTTTGAATCTTCTTTATCATGCTAGGATTAGCAGGAAAAAGCAAAAAATTTCAGAATTGCACCTTGCAATGTGGAGATATTACTGTTTGTGCATTTACAATATTCATTGATTTTTGCCATTGAAAAACATGTTTTTCATATACCAGAAATGTTTGAAGCTACTGACTGAATGAAAGGAGCTGGCATCTCACTCTGAATCTTCTTTATCATGCTAGGATTAACAGGAAAAAGCTAAAAATTTCAGAATTGCACCGTGCAATGTGGAGATATTACTGTTTGTGCATTTACAATATTCATTGATTTTTGCCATTGAAAAACATGTTTTTCATATACCAGAAATGTTTGAAGCTACTGACTGAATGAAAGGAGCTGGCATCTCACTCTCTTTGAATCTTCTTTATCATGCTAGGATTAGCAGGAAAAAGCAAAAAATTTCAGAATTGCACCTTGCAATGTGGAGATATTACTGTTTGTGCATTTACAATATTCATTGATTTTTGCCATTGAAAAACATGTTTTTCATATACCAGAAATGTTTGAAGCTACTGACTGAATGAAAGGAGCTGGCATCTCACTCTCTTTGAATCTTCTTTATCATGCTAGGATTAACAGGAAAAAGCAAAAAATTTCAGAATTGCACCTTGCAATGTGGAGATATTACTGTTTGTGCATTTACAATATTCATTGATTTTTGCCATTGAAAAACATGTTTTTCATATACCAGAAATGTTTGAAGCTACTGACTGAATGAAAGGAGCTGGCATCTCACTCTCTTTGAATCTTCTTTATCATGCTAGGATTAACAGGAAAAAGCTAAAAATTTCAGAATTGCACCGTGCAATGTGGAGATATTACTGTTTGTGCATTTACAATATTCATTGATTTTTGCCATTGAAAAACATGTTTTTCATATACCAGAAATGTTTGAAGCTACTGACTGAATGAAAGGAGCTGGCATCTCACTCTCTTTGAATCTTCTTTATCATGCTAGGATTAACAGGAAAAAGCAAAAAATTTCAGAATTGCACCTTGCAATGTGGAGATATTACTGTTTGTGCATTTACAATATTCATTGATTTTTGCCATTGAAAAACATGTTTTTCATATACCAGAAATGTTTGAAGCTACTGACTGAATGAAAGGAGCTGGCATCTCACTCTCTTTGAATCTTCTTTATCATGCTAGGATTAACAGGAAAAAGCTAAAAATTTCAGAATTGCACAGTGCAATGTGGAGATATTACTGTTTGTGCATTTACAATATTCATTGATTTTTGCCATTAAAAAACATGTTTTTCATATACCAGAAATGTTTGAAGCTACTGACTGAATGAAAGGAGCTGGCATCTCACTCTCTTTGAATCTTCTTTATCATGCTAGGATTAACAGGACAAAGCTAAAAATTTCAGAATTGCACCGTGCAATGTGGAGATATTACTGTTTGTGCATTTACAATATTCATTGATTTTTGCCATTGAAAAACATGTTTTTCATATACCAGAAATGTTTGAAGCTACTGACTGAATGAAAGGAGCTGGCATCTCACTCTCTTTGAATCTTCTTTATCATGCTAGGATTAACAGGACAAAGCTAAAAATTTCAGAATTGCACCGTGCAATGTGGAGATATTACTGTTTGTGCATTTACAATATTCATTGATTTTTGCCATTGAAAAACATGTTTTTCATATACCAGAAATGTTTGAAGCTACTGACTGAATGAAAGGAGCTGGCATCTCACTCTCTTTGAATCTTCTTTATCATGCTAGGATTAACAGGAAAAAGCAAAAAATTTCAGAATTGCACCTTGCAATGTGGAGATATTACTGTTTGTGCATTTACAATATTCATTGATTTTTGCCATTGAAAAACATGTTTTTCATATACCAGAAATGTTTGAAGCTACTGACTGAATGAAAGGAGCTGGCATCTCACTCTCTTTGAATCTTCTTTATCATGCTAGGATTAGCAGGAAAAAGCAAAAAATTTCAGAATTGCACCTTGCAATGTGGAGATATTACTGTTTGTGCATTTACAATATTCATTGATTTTTGCCATTGAAAAACATGTTTTTCATATACCAGAAATGTTTGAAGCTACTGACTGAATGAAAGGAGCTGGCATCTCACTCTCTTTGAATCTTCTTTATCATGCTAGGATTAACAGGAAAAAGCTAAAAATTTCAGAATTGCACCGTGCAATGTGGAGATATTACTGTTTGTGCATTTACAATATTCATTGATTTTTGCCATTGAAAAACATGTTTTTCATATACCAGAAATGTTTGAAGCTACTGACTGAATGAAAGGAGCTGGCATCTCACTCTCTTTGAATCTTCTTTATCATGCTAGGATTAGCAGGAAAAAGCAAAAAATTTCAGAATTGCACCTTGCAATGTGGAGATATTACTGTTTGTGCATTTACAATATTCATTGATTTTTGCCATTGAAAAACATGTTTTTCATATACCAGAAATGTTTGAAGCTACTGACTGAATGAAAGGAGCTGGCATCTCACTCTCTTTGAATCTTCTTTATCATGCTAGGATTAACAGGAAAAAGCAAAAAATTTCAGAATTGCACCTTGCAATGTGGAGATATTACTGTTTGTGCATTTACAATATTCATTGATTTTTGCCATTGAAAAACATGTTTTTCATATACCAGAAATGTTTGAAGCTACTGACTGAATGAAAGGAGCTGGCATCTCACTCTCTTTGAATCTTCTTTATCATGCTAGGATTAGCAGGAAAAAGCAAAAAATTTCAGAATTGCACCTTGCAATGTGGAGATATTACTGTTTGTGCATTTACAATATTCATTGATTTTTGCCATTGAAAAACATGTTTTTCATATACCAGAAATGTTTGAAGCTACTGACTGAATGAAAGGAGCTGGCATCTCACTCTGAATCTTCTTTATCATGCTAGGATTAACAGGAAAAAGCTAAAAATTTCAGAATTGCACCGTGCAATGTGGAGATATTACTGTTTGTGCATTTACAATATTCATTGATTTTTGCCATTGAAAAACATGTTTTTCATATACCAGAAATGTTTGAAGCTACTGACTGAATGAAAGGAGCTGGCATCTCACTCTCTTTGAATCTTCTTTATCATGCTAGGATTAGCAGGAAAAAGCAAAAAATTTCAGAATTGCACCTTGCAATGTGGAGATATTACTGTTTGTGCATTTACAATATTCATTGATTTTTGCCATTGAAAAACATGTTTTTCATATACCAGAAATGTTTGAAGCTACTGACTGAATGAAAGGAGCTGGCATCTCACTCTCTTTTAATCTTCTTTATCATGCTAGGATTAACAGGAAAAAGCAAAAAATTTCAGAATTGCACCTTGCAATGTAGAGATATTACTGTTTGTGCATTTACAATATTCATTGATTTTTGCCATTGAAAAACATGTTTTTCATATACCAGAAATGTTTGAAGCTACTGACTGAATGAAAGGAGCTGGCATCTCACTCTCTTTGAATCTTCTTTATCATGCTAGGATTAACAGGAAAAAGCTAAAAATTTCAGAATTGCACCGTGCAATGTGGAGATATTACTGTTTGTGCATTTACAATATTCATTGATTTTTGCCATTGAAAAACATGTTTTTCATATACCAGAAATGTTTGAAGCTACTGACTGAATGAAAGGAGCTGGCATCTCACTCTCTTTGAATCTTCTTTATCATGCTAGGATTAACAGGAAAAAGCAAAAAATTTCAGAATTGCACCTTGCAATGTGGAGATATTACTGTTTGTGCATTTACAATATTCATTGATTTTTGCCATTGAAAAACATGTTTTTCATATACCAGAAATGTTTGAAGCTACTGACTGAATGAAAGGAGCTGGCATCTCACTCTCTTTGAATCTTCTTTATCATGCTAGGATTAACAGGAAAAAGCTAAAAATTTCAGAATTGCACCGTGCAATGTGGAGATATTACTGTTTGTGCATTTACAATATTCATTGATTTTTGCCATTGAAAAACATGTTTTTCATATACCAGAAATGTTTGAAGCTACTGACTGAATGAAAGGAGCTGGCATCTCACTCTCTTTGAATCTTCTTTATCATGCTAGGATTAACAGGACAAAGCTAAAAATTTCAGAATTGCACCGTGCAATGTGGAGATATTACTGTTTGTGCATTTACAATATTCATTGATTTTTGCCATTGAAAAACATGTTTTTCATATACCAGAAATGTTTGAAGCTACTGACTGAATGAAAGGAGCTGGCATCTCACTCTCTTTGAATCTTCTTTATCATGCTAGGATTAACAGGACAAAGCTAAAAATTTCAGAATTGCACCGTGCAATGTGGAGATATTACTGTTTGTGCATTTACAATATTCATTGATTTTTGCCATTGAAAAACATGTTTTTCATATACCAGAAATGTTTGAAGCTACTGACTGAATGAAAGGAGCTGGCATCTCACTCTCTTTGAATCTTCTTTATCATGCTAGGATTAACAGGAAAAAGCTAAAAATTTCAGAATTGCACCGTGCAATGTGAAGATATTACTGTTTGTGCATTTCCAATATTCATTGATTTTTGCCATTGAAAAACATGTTTTTCATATACCAGAAATGTTTGAAGCTACTGACTGAATGAAAGGAGCTGGCATCTCACTCTCTTTGAATCTTCTTTATCATGCTAGGATTAGCAGGAAAAAGCAAAAAATTTCAGAATTGCACCTTGCAATGTGGAGATATTACTGTTTGTGCATTTACAATATTCATTGATTTTTGCCATTGAAAAACATGTTTTTCATATACCAGAAATGTTTGAAGCTACTGACTGAATGAAAGGAGCTGGCATCTCACTCTCTTTGAATCTTCTTTATCATGCTAGGATTAGCAGGAAAAAGCAAAAAATTTCAGAATTGCACCTTGCAATGTGGAGATATTACTGTTTGTGCATTTACAATATTCATTGATTTTTGCCATTGAAAAACATGTTTTTCATATACCAGAAATGTTTGAAGCTACTGACTGAATGAAAGGAGCTGGCATCTCATTCTCTTTGAATCTTCTTTATCATGCTAGGATTAACAGGAAAAAGCAAAAAATTTCAGAATTGCACCTTGCAATGTGGAGATATTACTGTTTGTGCATTTACAATATTCATTGATTTTTGCCATTGAAAAACATGTTTTTCATATACCAGAAATGTTTGAAGCTACTGACTGAATGAAAGGAGCTGGCATCTCACTCTCTTTGAATCTTCTTTATCATGCTAGGATTAGCAGGAAAAAGCAAAAAATTTCAGAATTGCACCTTGCAATGTGGAGATATTACTGTTTGTGCATTTACAATATTCATTGATTTTTGCCATTGAAAAACATGTTTTTCATATACCAGAAATGTTTGAAGCTACTGACTGAATGAAAGGAGCTGGCATCTCACTCTCTTTGAATCTTCTTTATCATGCTAGGATTAACAGGAAAAAGCTAAAAATTTCAGAATTGCACCGTGCAATGTGGAGATATTACTGTTTGTGCATTTACAAAATTCATTGATTTTTGCCATTGAAAAACATGTTTTTCATATACCAGAAATGTTTGAAGCTACTGACTGAATGAAAGGAGCTGGCATTTCACTCTCTTTGAATCTTCTTTATCATGCTAGGATTAGCAGGAAAAAGCAAAAAATTTCAGAATTGCACCTTGCAATGTGGAGATATTACTGTTTGTGCATTTACAATATTCATTGATTTTTGCCATTGAAAAACATGTTTTTCATATACCAGAAATGTTTGAAGCTACTGACTGAATGAAAGGAGCTGGCATCTCACTCTCTTTGAATCTTCTTTATCATGCTAGGATTAACAGGAAAAAGCTAAAAATTTCAGAATTGCACCGTGCAATGTGGAGATATTACTGTTTGTGCATTTACAATATTCATTGATTTTTGCCATTGAAAAACATGTTTTTCATATACCAGAAATGTTTGAAGCTAATGACTGAATGAAAGGAGCTGGCATCTCACTCTCTTTGAATCTTCTTTATCATGCTAGGATTAACAGGAAAAAGCTAAAAATTTCAGAATTGCACCGTGCAATGTGGAGATATTACTGTTTGTGCATTTACAATATTCATTGATTTTTGCCATTGAAAAACATGTTTTTCATATACCAGAAATGTTTGAAGCTACTGACTGAATGAAAGGAGCTGGCATCTCACTCTCTTTGAATCTTCTTTATCATGCTAGGATTAACAGGACAAAGCTAAAAATTTCAGAATTGCACCGTGCAATGTGGAGATATTACTGTTTGTGCATTTACAATATTCATTGATTTTTGCCATTGAAAAACATGTTTTTCATATACCAGAAATGTTTGAAGCTACTGACTGAATGAAAGGAGCTGGCATCTCACTCTCTTTGAATCTTCTTTATCATGCTAGGATTAGCAGGAAAAAGCAAAAAATTTCAGAATTGCACCTTGCAATGTGGAGATATTACTGTTTGTGCATTTACAATATTCATTGATTTTTGCCATTGAAAAACATGTTTTTCATATACCAGAAATGTTTGAAGCTACTGACTGAATGAAAGGAGCTGGCATCTCACTCTCTTTGAATCTTCTTTATCATGCTAGGATTAGCAGGAAAAAGCAAAAAATTTCAGAATTGCACCTTGCAATGTGGAGATATTACTGTTTGTGCATTTACAATATTCATTGATTTTTGCCATTGAAAAACATGTTTTTCATATACCAGAAATGTTTGAAGCTACTGACTGAATGAAAGGAGCTGGCATCTCACTCTCTTTGAATCTTCTTTATCATGCTAGGATTAACAGGAAAAAGCAAAAAATTTCAGAATTGCACCTTGCAATGTGGAGATATTACTGTTTGTGCATTTACAATATTCATTGATTTTTGCCATTGAAAAACATGTTTTTCATATACCAGAAATGTTTGAAGCTACTGACTGAATGAAAGGAGCTGGCATCTCACTCTCTTTGAATCTTCTTTATCATGCTAGGATTAGCAGGAAAAAGCAAAAAATTTCAGAATTGCACCTTGCAATGTGGAGATATTACTGTTTGTGCATTTACAATATTCATTGATTTTTGCCATTGAAAAACGTTTTTCATATACCAGAAATGTTTGAAGCTACTGACTGAATGAAAGGAGCTGGCATCTCACTCTGAATCTTCTTTATCATGCTAGGATTAACAGGAAAAAGCTAAAAATTTCAGAATTGCACCGTGCAATGTGGAGATATTACTGTTTGTGCATTTACAATATTCATTGATTTTTGCCATTGAAAAACATGTTTTTCATATACCAGAAATGTTTGAAGCTACTGACTGAATGAAAGGAGCTGGCATCTCACTCTCTTTGAATCTTCTTTATCATGCTAGGATTAGCAGGAAAAAGCAAAAAATTTCAGAATTGCACCTTGCAATGTGGAGATATTACTGTTTGTGCATTTACAATATTCATTGATTTTTGCCATTGAAAAACATGTTTTTCATATACCAGAAATGTTTGAAGCTACTGACTGAATGAAAGGAGCTGGCATCTCACTCTCTTTGAATCTTCTTTATCATGCTAGGATTAACAGGAAAAAGCAAAAAATTTCAGAATTGCACCTTGCAATGTGGAGATATTACTGTTTGTGCATTTACAATATTCATTGATTTTTGCCATTGAAAAACATGTTTTTCATATACCAGAAATGTTTGAAGCTACTGACTGAATGAAAGGAGCTGGCATCTCACTCTCTTTGAATCTTCTTTATCATGCTAGGATTAACAGGAAAAAGCTAAAAATTTCAGAATTGCACCGTGCAATGTGGAGATATTACTGTTTGTACATTTACAATATTCATTGATTTTTGCCATTGAAAAACATGTTTTTCATATACCAGAAATGTTTGAAGCTACTGACTGAATGAAAGGAGCTGGCATCTCACTCTCTTTGAATCTTCTTTATCATGCTAGGATTAGCAGGAAAAAGCAAAAAATTTCAGAATTGCACCTTGCAATGTGGAGATATTACTGTTTGTGCATTTACAATATTCATTGATTTTTGCCAATGAAAAACATGTTTTTCATATACCAGAAATGTTTGAAGCTACTGACTGAATGAAAGGAGCTGGCATCTCACTCTCTTTGAATCTTCTTTATCATGCTAGGATTAGCAGGAAAAAGCAAAAAATTTCAGAATTGCACCTTGCAATGTGGAGATATTACTGTTTGTGCATTTACAATATTCATTGATTTTTGCCATTGAAAAACATGTTTTTCATATACCAGAAATGTTTGAAGCTACTGACTGAATGAAAGGAGCTGGCATCTCACTCTCTTTGAATCTTCTTTATCATGCTAGGATTAACAGGAAAAAGCAAAAAATTTCAGAATTGCACCTTGCAATGTGGAGATATTACTGTTTGTGCATTTACAATATTCATTGATTTTTGCCATTGAAAAACATCTTTTTCATATACCAGAAATGTTTGAAGCTACTGACTGAATGAAAGGAGCTGGCATCTCACTCTCTTTGAATCTTCTTTATCATGCTAGGATTAGCAGGAAAAAGCAAAAAATTTCAGAATTGCACCTTGCAATGTGGAGATATTACTGTTTGTGCATTTACAATATTCATTGATTTTTGCCATTGAAAAACATCTTTTTCATATACCAGAAATGTTTGAAGCTACTGACTGAATGAAAGGAGCTGGCATCTCACTCTGAATCTTCTTTATCATGCTAGGATTAACAGGAAAAAGCTAAAAATTTCAGAATTGCACCGTGCAATGTGGAGATATTACTGTTTGTGCATTTACAATATTCATTGATTTTTGCCATTGAAAAACATGTTTTTCATATACCAGAAATGTTTGAAGCTACTGACTGAATGAAAGGAGCTGGCATCTCACTCTCTTTGAATCTTCTTTATCATGCTAGGATTAGCAGGAAAAAGCAAAAAATTTCAGAATTGCACCTTGCAATGTGGAGATATTACTGTTTGTGCATTTACAATATTCATTGATTTTTGCCATTGAAAAACATGTTTTTCATATACCAGAAATGTTTGAAGCTACTGACTGAATGAAAGGAGCTGGCATCTCACTCTCTTTGAATCTTCTTTATCATGCTAGGATTAACAGGAAAAAGCAAAAAATTTCAGAATTGCACCTTGCAATGTGGAGATATTACTGTTTGTGCATTTACAATATTCATTGATTTTTGCCATTGAAAAACATGTTTTTCATATACCAGAAATGTTTGAAGCTACTGACTGAATGAAAGGAGCTGGCATCTCACTCTCTTTGAATCTTCTTTATCATGCTAGGATTAACAGGAAAAAGCTAAAAATTTCAGAATTGCACCGTGCAATGTGGAGATATTACTGTTTGTGCATTTACAATATTCATTGATTTTTGCCATTGAAAAACATGTTTTTCATATACCAGAAATGTTTGAAGCTACTGACTGAATGAAAGGAGCTGGCATCTCACTCTCTTTGAATCTTCTTTATCATGCTAGGATTAACAGGAAAAAGCAAAAAATTTCAGAATTGCACCTTGCAATGTGGAGATATTACTGTTTGTGCATTTACAATATTCATTGATTTTTGCCATTGAAAAACATGTTTTTCATATACCAGAAATGTTTGAAGCTACTGACTGAATGAAAGGAGCTGGCATCTCACTCTCTTTGAATCTTCTTTATCATGCTAGGATTAGCAGGAAAAAGCAAAAAATTTCAGAATTGCACCTTGCAATGTGGAGATATTACTGTTTGTGCATTTACAATATTCATTGATTTTTGCCATTGAAAAACATGTTTTTCATATACCAGAAATGTTTGAAGCTACTGACTGAATGAAAGGAGCTGGCATCTCACTCTCTTTGAATCTTCTTTATCATGCTAGGATTAGCAGGAAAAAGCAAAAAATTTCAGAATTGCACCTTGCAATGTGGAGATATTACTGTTTGTGCATTTACAATATTCATTGATTTTTGCCATTGAAAAACATGTTTTTCATATACCAGAAATGTTTGAAGCTACTGACTGAATGAAAGGAGCTGGCATCTCATTCTCTTTGAATCTTCTTTATCATGCTAGGATTAACAGGAAAAAGCAAAAAATTTCAGAATTGCACCTTGCAATGTGGAGATATTACTGTTTGTGCATTTACAATATTCATTGATTTTTGCCATTGAAAAACATGTTTTTCATATACCAGAAATGTTTGAAGCTACTGACTGAATGAAAGAAGCTGGCATCTCACTCTCTTTGAATCTTCTTTATCATGCTAGGATTAGCAGGAAAAAGCAAAAAATTTCAGAATTGCACCTTGCAATGTGGAGATATTACTGTTTGTGCATTTACAATATTCATTGATTTTTGCCATTGAAAAACATGTTTTTCATATACCAGAAATGTTTGAAGCTACTGACTGAATGAAAGGAGCTGGCATCTCACTCTCTTTGAATCTTCTTTATCATGCTAGGATTAACAGGAAAAAGCTAAAAATTTCAGAATTGCACCTTGCAATGTGGAGATATTACTGTTTGTGCATTTACAAAATTCATTGATTTTTGCCATTGAAAAACATATTTTTCATATACCAGAAATGTTTGAAGCTACTGACTGAATGAAAGGAGCTGGCATTTCACTCTCTTTGAATCTTCTTTATCATGCTAGGATTAGCAGGAAAAAGCAAAAAATTTCAGAATTGCACCTTGCAATGTGGAGATATTACTGTTTGTGCATTTACAATATTCATTGATTTTTGCCATTGAAAAACATGTTTTTCATATACCAGAAATGTTTGAAGCTACTGACTGAATGAAAGGAGCTGGCATCTCACTCTCTTTGAATCTTCTTTATCATGCTAGGATTAACAGGAAAAAGCTAAAAATTTCAGAATTGCACCGTGCAATGTGGAGATATTACTGTTTGTGCATTTACAATATTCATTGATTTTTGCCATTGAAAAACATGTTTTTCATATACCAGAAATGTTTGAAGCTAATGACTGAATGAAAGGAGCTGGCATCTCACTCTCTTTGAATCTTCTTTATCATGCTAGGATTAACAGGAAAAAGCTAAAAATTTCAGAATTGCACCGTGCAATGTGGAGATATTACTGTTTGTGCATTTACAATATTCATTGATTTTTGCCATTGAAAAACATGTTTTTCATATACCAGAAATGTTTGAAGCTACTGACTGAATGAAAGGAGCTGGCATCTCACTCTCTTTGAATCTTCTTTATCATGCTAGGATTAACAGGACAAAGCTAAAAATTTCAGAATTGCACCGTGCAATGTGGAGATATTACTGTTTGTGCATTTACAATATTCATTGATTTTTGCCATTGAAAAACATGTTTTTCATATACCAGAAATGTTTGAAGCTACTGACTGAATGAAAGGAGCTGGCATCTCACTCTCTTTGAATCTTCTTTATCATGCTAGGATTAGCAGGAAAAAGCAAAAAATTTCAGAATTGCACCTTGCAATGTGGAGATATTACTGTTTGTGCATTTACAATATTCATTGATTTTTGCCATTGAAAAACATGTTTTTCATATACCAGAAATGTTTGAAGCTACTGACTGAATGAAAGGAGCTGGCATCTCACTCTCTTTGAATCTTCTTTATCATGCTAGGATTAGCAGGAAAAAGCAAAAAATTTCAGAATTGCACCTTGCAATGTGGAGATATTACTGTTTGTGCATTTACAATATTCATTGATTTTTGCCATTGAAAAACATGTTTTTCATATACCAGAAATGTTTGAAGCTACTGACTGAATGAAAGGAGCTGGCATCTCACTCTCTTTGAATCTTCTTTATCATGCTAGGATTAACAGGAAAAAGCAAAAAATTTCAGAATTGCACCTTGCAATGTGGAGATATTACTGTTTGTGCATTTACAATATTCATTGATTTTTGCCATTGAAAAACATGTTTTTCATATACCAGAAATGTTTGAAGCTACTGACTGAATGAAAGGAGCTGGCATCTCACTCTCTTTGAATCTTCTTTATCATGCTAGGATTAGCAGGAAAAAGCAAAAAATTTCAGAATTGCACCTTGCAATGTGGAGATATTACTGTTTGTGCATTTACAATATTCATTGATTTTTGCCATTGAAAAACGTTTTTCATATACCAGAAATGTTTGAAGCTACTGACTGAATGAAAGGAGCTGGCATCTCACTCTGAATCTTCTTTATCATGCTAGGATTAACAGGAAAAAGCTAAAAATTTCAGAATTGCACCGTGCAATGTGGAGATATTACTGTTTGTGCATTTACAATATTCATTGATTTTTGCCATTGAAAAACATGTTTTTCATATACCAGAAATGTTTGAAGCTACTGACTGAATGAAAGGAGCTGGCATCTCACTCTCTTTGAATCTTCTTTATCATGCTAGGATTAGCAGGAAAAAGCAAAAAATTTCAGAATTGCACCTTGCAATGTGGAGATATTACTGTTTGTGCATTTACAATATTCATTGATTTTTGCCATTGAAAAACATGTTTTTCATATACCAGAAATGTTTGAAGCTACTGACTGAATGAAAGGAGCTGGCATCTCACTCTCTTTGAATCTTCTTTATCATGCTAGGATTAACAGGAAAAAGCAAAAAATTTCAGAATTGCACCTTGCAATGTGGAGATATTACTGTTTGTGCATTTACAATATTCATTGATTTTTGCCATTGAAAAACATGTTTTTCATATACCAGAAATGTTTGAAGCTACTGACTGAATGAAAGGAGCTGGCATCTCACTCTCTTTGAATCTTCTTTATCATGCTAGGATTAACAGGAAAAAGCTAAAAATTTCAGAATTGCACCGTGCAATGTGGAGATATTACTGTTTGTGCATTTACAATATTCATTGATTTTTGCCATTGAAAAACATGTTTTTCATATACCAGAAATGTTTGAAGCTACTGACTGAATGAAAGGAGCTGGCATCTCACTCTCTTTGAATCTTCTTTATCATGCTAGGATTAGCAGGAAAAAGCAAAAAATTTCAGAATTGCACCTTGCAATGTGGAGATATTACTGTTTGTGCATTTACAATATTCATTGATTTTTGCCAATGAAAAACATGTTTTTCATATACCAGAAATGTTTGAAGCTACTGACTGAATGAAAGGAGCTGGCATCTCACTCTCTTTGAATCTTCTTTATCATGCTAGGATTAGCAGGAAAAAGCAAAAAATTTCAGAATTGCACCTTGCAATGTGGAGATATTACTGTTTGTGCATTTACAATATTCATTGATTTTTGCCATTGAAAAACATGTTTTTCATATACCAGAAATGTTTGAAGCTACTGACTGAATGAAAGGAGCTGGCATCTCACTCTCTTTGAATCTTCTTTATCATGCTAGGATTAACAGGAAAAAGCAAAAAATTTCAGAATTGCACCTTGCAATGTGGAGATATTACTGTTTGTGCATTTACAATATTCATTGATTTTTGCCATTGAAAAACATCTTTTTCATATACCAGAAATGTTTGAAGCTACTGACTGAATGAAAGGAGCTGGCATCTCACTCTCTTTGAATCTTCTTTATCATGCTAGGATTAGCAGGAAAAAGCAAAAAATTTCAGAATTGCACCTTGCAATGTGGAGATATTACTGTTTGTGCATTTACAATATTCATTGATTTTTGCCATTGAAAAACATCTTTTTCATATACCAGAAATGTTTGAAGCTACTGACTGAATGAAAGGAGCTGGCATCTCACTCTGAATCTTCTTTATCATGCTAGGATTAACAGGAAAAAGCTAAAAATTTCAGAATTGCACCGTGCAATGTGGAGATATTACTGTTTGTGCATTTACAATATTCATTGATTTTTGCCATTGAAAAACATGTTTTTCATATACCAGAAATGTTTGAAGCTACTGACTGAATGAAAGGAGCTGGCATCTCACTCTCTTTGAATCTTCTTTATCATGCTAGGATTAGCAGGAAAAAGCAAAAAATTTCAGAATTGCACCTTGCAATGTGGAGATATTACTGTTTGTGCATTTACAATATTCATTGATTTTTGCCATTGAAAAACATGTTTTTCATATACCAGAAATGTTTGAAGCTACTGACTGAATGAAAGGAGCTGGCATCTCACTCTCTTTGAATCTTCTTTATCATGCTAGGATTAACAGGAAAAAGCAAAAAATTTCAGAATTGCACCTTGCAATGTGGAGATATTACTGTTTGTGCATTTACAATATTCATTGATTTTTGCCATTGAAAAACATGTTTTTCATATACCAGAAATGTTTGAAGCTACTGACTGAATGAAAGGAGCTGGCATCTCACTCTCTTTGAATCTTCTTTATCATGCTAGGATTAACAGGAAAAAGCTAAAAATTTCAGAATTGCACCGTGCAATGTGGAGATATTACTGTTTGTGCATTTACAATATTCATTGATTTTTGCCATTGAAAAACATGTTTTTCATATACCAGAAATGTTTGAAGCTACTGACTGAATGAAAGGAGCTGGCATCTCACTCTCTTTGAATCTTCTTTATCATGCTAGGATTAACAGGAAAAAGCAAAAAATTTCAGAATTGCACCTTGCAATGTGGAGATATTACTGTTTGTGCATTTACAATATTCATTGATTTTTGCCATTGAAAAACATGTTTTTCATATACCAGAAATGTTTGAAGCTACTGACTGAATGAAAGGAGCTGGCATCTCACTCTCTTTGAATCTTCTTTATCATGCTAGGATTAACAGGAAAAAGCTAAAAATTTCAGAATTGCACCGTGCAATGTGGAGATATTACTGTTTGTGCATTTACAATATTCATTGATTTTTGCCATTGAAAAACATCTTTTTCATATACCAGAAATGTTTGAAGCTACTGACTGAATGAAAGGAGCTGGCATCTCACTCTCTTTGAATCTTCTTTATCATGCTAGGATTAACAGGACAAAGCTAAAAATTTCAGAATTGCACCGTGCAATGTGGAGATATTACTGTTTGTGCATTTACAATATTCATTGATTTTTGCCATTGAAAAACATGTTTTTCATATACCAGAAATGTTTGAAGCTACTGACTGAATGAAAGGAGCTGGCATCTCACTCTCTTTGAATCTTCTTTATCATGCTAGGATTAACAGGACAAAGCTAAAAATTTCAGAATTGCACCGTGCAATGTGGAGATATTACTGTTTGTGCATTTACAATATTCATTGATTTTTGCCATTGAAAAACATGTTTTTCATATACCAGAAATGTTTGAAGCTGACTGAATGAAAGGAGCTGGCATCTCACTCTCTTTGAATCTTCTTTATCATGCTAGGATTAGCAGGAAAAAGCAAAAAATTTCAGAATTGCACCTTGCAATGTGGAGATATTACTGTTTGTGCATTTACAATATTCATTGATTTTTGCCATTGAAAAACATGTTTTTCATATACCAGAAATGTTTGAAGCTACTGACTGAATGAAAGGAGCTGGCATCTCACTCTCTTTGAATCTTCTTTATCATGCTAGGATTAGCAGGAAAAAGCAAAAAATTTCAGAATTGCACCTTGCAATGTGGAGATATTACTGTTTGTGCATTTACAATATTCATTGATTTTTGCCATTGAAAAACATCTTTTTCATATACCAGAAATGTTTGAAGCTACTGACTGAATGAAAGGAGCTGGCATCTCACTCTCTTTGAATCTTCTTTATCATGCTAGGATTAACAGGAAAAAGCAAAAAATTTCAGAATTGCACCTTGCAATGTGGAGATATTACTGTTTGTGCATTTACAATATTCATTGATTTTTGCCATTGAAAAACAT
Organism: Phyllobates terribilis; assembly: GCF_046119375.1. Classification (NCBI taxonomy): domain Eukaryota; kingdom Metazoa; phylum Chordata; class Amphibia; order Anura; family Dendrobatidae; genus Phyllobates; species Phyllobates terribilis. The sequence goes on from NW_027364412.1 coordinate 111,612, forward strand.
GTTTTTCATATACCAGAAATGTTTGAAGCTACTGACTGAATGAAAGGAGCTGGCATCTCACTCTCTTTGAATCTTCTTTATCATGCTAGGATTAGCAGGAAAAAGCAAAAAATTTCAGAATTGCACCTTGCAATGTGGAGATATTACTGTTTGTGCATTTACAATATTCATTGATTTTTGCCATTGAAAAACGTTTTTCATATACCAGAAATGTTTGAAGCTACTGACTGAATGAAAGGAGCTGGCATCTCACTCTCTTTGAATCTTCTTTATCATGCTAGGATTAACAGGAAAAAGCTAAAAATTTCAGAATTGCACCGTGCAATGTGGAGATATTACTGTTTGTGCATTTACAATATTCATTGATTTTTGCCATTGAAAAACATGTTTTTCATATACCAGAAATGTTTGAAGCTACTGACTGAATGAAAGGAGCTGGCATCTCACTCTCTTTGAATCTTCTTTATCATGCTAGGATTAGCAGGAAAAAGCTAAAAATTTCAGAATTGCACCGTGCAATGTGGAGATATTACTGTTTGTGCATTTACAATATTCATTGATTTTTGCCATTGAAAAACATGTTTTTCATATACCAGAAATGTTTGAAGCTAATGACTGAATGAAAGGAGCTGGCATCTCACTCTCTTTGAATCTTCTTTATCATGCTAGGATTAACAGGAAAAAGCTAAAAATTTCAGAATTGCAACGTGCAATGTGGAGATATTACTGTTTGTGCATTTACAATATTCATTGATTTTTGCCATTGAAAAACATGTTTTTCATATACCAGAAATGTTTGAAGCTACTGACTGAATGAAAGGAGCTGGCATCTCACTCTCTTTGAATCTTCTTTATCATGCTAGGATTAACAGGACAAAGCTAAAAATTTCAGAATTGCACCGTGCAATGTGGAGATATTACTGTTTGTGCATTTACAATATTCATTGATTTTTGCCATTGAAAAACATGTTTTTCATATACCAGAAATGTTTGAAGCTACTGACTGAATGAAAGGAGCTGGCATCTCACTCTCTTTGAATCTTCTTTATCATGCTAGGATTAGCAGGAAAAAGCAAAAAATTTCAGAATTGCACCTTGCAATGTGGAGATATTACTGTTTGTGCATTTACAATATTCATTGATTTTTGCCATTGAAAAACATGTTTTTCATATACCAGAAATGTTTGAAGCTACTGACTGAATGAAAGGAGCTGGCATCTCACTCTCTTTGAATCTTCTTTATCATGCTAGGATTAGCAGGAAAAAGCAAAAAATTTCAGAATTGCACCTTGCAATGTGGAGATATTACTGTTTGTGCATTTACAATATTCATTGATTTTTGCCATTGAAAAACATGTTTTTCATATACCAGAAATGTTTGAAGCTACTGACTGAATGAAAGGAGCTGGCATCTCACTCTCTTTGAATCTTCTTTATCATGCTAGGATTAACAGGAAAAAGCAAAAAATTTCAGAATTGCACCTTGCAATGTGGAGATATTACTGTTTGTGCATTTACAATATTCATTGATTTTTGCCATTGAAAAACATGTTTTTCATATACCAGAAATGTTTGAAGCTACTGACTGAATGAAAGGAGCTGGCATCTCACTCTCTTTGAATCTTCTTTATCATGCTAGGATTAACAGGAAAAAGCAAAAAATTTCAGAATTGCACCTTGCAATGTGGAGATATTACTGTTTGTGCATTTACAATATTCATTGATTTTTGCCATTGAAAAACATGTTTTTCATATACCAGAAATGTTTGAAGCTACTGACTGAATGAAAGGAGCTGGCATCTCACTCTGAATCTTCTTTATCATGCTAGGATTAACAGGAAAAAGCTAAAAATTTCAGAATTGCACCGTGCAATGTGGAGATATTACTGTTTGTGCATTTACAATATTCATTGATTTTTGCCATTGAAAAACATGTTTTTCATATACCAGAAATGTTTGAAGCTACTGACTGAATGAAAGGAGCTGGCATCTCACTCTCTTTGAATCTTCCTTATCATGCTAGGATTAGCAGGAAAAAGCAAAAAATTTCAGAATTGCACCTTGCAATGTGGAGATATTACTGTTTGTGCATTTACAATATTCATTGATTTTTGCCATTGAAAAACATGTTTTTCATATACCAGAAATGTTTGAAGCTACTGACTGAATGAAAGGAGCTGGCATCTCACTCTCTTTGAATCTTCTTTATCATGCTAGGATTAACAGGAAAAAGCAAAAAATTTCAGAATTGCACCTTGCAATGTGGAGATATTACTGTTTGTGCATTTACAATATTCATTGATTTTTGCCATTGAAAAACATGTTTTTCATATACCAGAAATGTTTGAAGCTACTGACTGAATGAAAGGAGCTGGCATCTCACTCTCTTTGAATCTTCTTTATCATGCTAGGATTAACAGGAAAAAGCTAAAAATTTCAGAATTGCACCGTGCAATGTGGAGATATTACTGTTTGTGCATTTACAATATTCATTGATTTTTGCCATTGAAAAACATGTTTTTCATATACCAGAAATGTTTGAAGCTACTGACTGAATGAAAGGAGCTGGCATCTCACTCTCTTTGAATCTTCTTTATCATGCTAGGATTAGCAGGAAAAAGCAAAAAATTTCAGAATTGCACCTTGCAATGTGGAGATATTACTGTTTGTGCATTTACAATATTCATTGATTTTTGCCATTGAAAAACATGTTTTTCATATACCAGAAATGTTTGAAGCTACTGACTGAATGAAAGGAGCTGGCATCTCACTCTCTTTGAATCTTCTTTATCATGCTAGGATTAACAGGAAAAAGCAAAACATTTCAGAATTGCACCTTGCAATGTGGAGATATTACTGTTTGTGCATTTACAATATTCATTGATTTTTGCCATTGAAAAACATGTTTTTCATATACCAGAAATGTTTGAAGCTACTGACTGAATGAAAGGAGCTGGCATCTCACTCTCTTTGAATCTTCTTTATCATGCTAGGATTAACAGGAAAAAGCTAAAAATTTCAGAATTGCACCGTGCAATGTGGAGATATTACTGTTTGTGCATTTACAATATTCATTGATTTTTGCCATTGAAAAACATGTTTTTCATATACCAGAAATGTTTGAAGCTACTGACTGAATGAAAGGAGCTGGCATCTCACTCTCTTTGAATCTTCTTTATAATGCTAGGATTAGCAGGAAAAAGCAAAAAATTTCAGAATTGCACCTTGCAATGTGGAGATATTACTGTTTGTGCATTTACAATATTCATTGATTTTTGCCATTGAAAAACATGTTTTTCATATACCAGAAATGTTTGAAGCTACTGACTGAATGAAAGGAGCTGGCATCTCACTCTCTTTGAATCTTCTTTTCATGCTAGGATTAGCAGGAAAAAGCAAAAAATTTCAGAATTGCACCTTGCAATGTGGAGATATTACTGTTTGTGCATTTACAATATTCATTGATTTTTGCCATTGAAAAACATGTTTTTCATATACCAGAAATGTTTGAAGCTACTGACTGAATGAAAGGAGCTGGCATCTCACTCTCTTTGAATCTTCTTTATCATGCTAGGATTAACAGGAAAAAGCAAAAAATTTCAGAATTGCACCTTGCAATGTGGAGATATTACTGTTTGTGCATTTACAATATTCATTGATTTTTGCCATTGAAAAACATGTTTTTCATATACCAGAAATGTTTGAAGCTACTGACTGAATGAAAGGAGCTGGCATCTCACTCTCTTTGAATCTTCTTTATCATGCTAGGATTAGCAGGAAAAAGCAAAAAATTTCAGAATTGCACCTTGCAATGTGGAGATATTACTGTTTGTGCATTTACAATATTCATTGATTTTTGCCATTGAAAAACATGTTTTTCATATACCAGAAATGTTTGAAGCTACTGACTGAATGAAAGGAGCTGGCATCTCACTCTCTTTGAATCTTCTTTATCATGCTAGGATTAACAGGAAAAAGCTAAAAATTTCAGAATTGCACCGTGCAATGTGGAGATATTACTGTTTGTGCATTTACAATATTCATTGATTTTTGCCATTGAAAAACATGTTTTTCATATACCAGAAATGTTTGAAGCTACTGACTGAATGAAAGGAGCTGGCATCTCACTCTCTTTGAATCTTCTTTATCATGCTAGGATTAGCAGGAAAAAGCAAAAAATTTCAGAATTGCACCTTGCAATGTGGAGATATTACTGTTTGTGCATTTACAATATTCATTGATTTTTGCCATTGAAAAACATGTTTTTCATATACCAGAAATGTTTGAAGCTACTGACTGAATGAAAGGAGCTGGCATCTCACTCTCTTTGAATCTTCTTTATCATGCTAGGATTAGCAGGAAAAAGCAAAAAATTTCAGAATTGCACCTTGCAATGTGGAGATATTACTGTTTGTGCATTTACAATATTCATTGATTTTTGCCATTGAAAAACATGTTTTTCATATACCAGAAATGTTTGAAGCTACTGACTGAATGAAAGGAGCTGGCATCTCACTCTCTTTGAATCTTCTTTATCATGCTAGTATTAACAGGAAAAAGCAAAAAATGTCAGAATTGCACCTTGCAATGTGGAGATATTACTGTTTGTGCATTTACAATATTCATTGATTTTTGCCATTGAAAAACATGTTTTTCATATACCAGAAATGTTTGAAGCTACTGACTGAATGAAAGGAGCTGGCATCTCACTCTCTTTGAATCTTCTTTATCATGCTAGGATTAACAGGAAAAAGCTAAAAATTTCAGAATTGCACCGTGCAATGTGGAGATATTACTGTTTGTGCATTTACAATATTCATTGATTTTTGCCATTGAAAAACATGTTTTTCATATACCAGAAATGTTTGAAGCTACTGACTGAATGAAAGGAGCTGGCATCTCACTCTCTTTGAATCTTCTTTATCATGCTAGGATTAGCAGGAAAAAGCAAAAAATTTCAGAATTGCACCTTGCAATGTGGAGATATTACTGTTTGTGCATTTACAATATTCATTGATTTTTGCCATTGAAAAACATGTTTTTCATATACCAGAAATGTTTGAAGCTACTGACTGAATGAAAGGAGCTGGCATCTCACTCTCTTTGAATCTTCTTTATCATGCTAGGATTAACAGGAAAAAGCTAAAAATTTCAGAATTGCACCGTGCAATGTGGAGATATTACTGTTTGTGCATTTACAATATTCATTGATTTTTGCCATTGAAAAACATGTTTTTCATATACCAGAAATGTTTGAAGCTACTGACTGAATGAAAGGAGCTGGCAACTCACTCTCTTTGAATCTTCTTTATGATGCTAGGATTAACAGGAAAAAGCTAAAAATTTCAGAATTGCACCGTGCAATGTGGAGATATTACTGTTTGTGCATTTACAATATTCATTGATTTTTGCCATTGAAAAACATGTTTTTCATATACCAGAAATGTTTGAAGCTACTGACTGAATGAAAGGAGCTGGCATCTCACTCTCTTTGAATCTTCTTTATCATGCTAGGATTAACAGGACAAAGCTAAAAATTTCAGAATTGCACCGTGCAATGTGGAGATATTACTGTTTCTGCATTTACAATATTCATTGATTTTTGCCATTGAAAAACATGTTTTTCATATACCAGAAATGTTTGAAGCTACTGACTGAATGAAAGGAGCTGGCATCTCACTCTCTTTGAATCTTCTTTATCATGCTAGGATTAGCAGGAAAAAGCAAAAAATTTCAGAATTGCACCTTGCAATGTGGAGATATTACTGTTTGTGCATTTACAATATTCATTGATTTTTGCCATTGAAAAACATGTTTTTCATATACCAGAAATGTTTGAAGCTACTGACTGAATGAAAGGAGCTGGCATCTCACTCTCTTTGAATCTTCTTTATCATGCTAGGATTAGCAGGAAAAAGCAAAAAATTTCAGAATTGCACCTTGCAATGTGGAGATATTACTGTTTGTGCATTTACAATATTCATTGATTTTTGCCATTGAAAAACATGTTTTTCATATACCAGAAATGTTTGAAGCTACTGACTGAATGAAAGGAGCTGGCATCTCACTCTCTTTGAATCTTCTTTATCATGCTAGGATTAACAGGAAAAAGCAAAAAATTTCAGAATTGCACCTTGCAATGTGGAGATATTACTGTTTGTGCATTTACAATATTCATTGATTTTTGCCATTGAAAAACATGTTTTTCATATACCAGAAATGTTTGAAGCTACTGACTGAATGAAAGGAGCTGGCATCTCACTCTCTTTGAATCTTCTTTATCATGCTAGGATTAGCAGGAAAAAGCAAAAAATTTCAGAATTGCACCTTGCAATGTGGAGATATTACTGTTTGTGCATTTACAATATTCATTGATTTTTGCCATTGAAAAACATGTTTTTCATATACCAGAAATGTTTGAAGCTACTGACTGAATGAAAGGAGCTGGCATCTCACTCTCTTTGAATCTTCTTTATCATGCTAGGATTAACAGGAAAAAGCTAAAAATTTCAGAATTGCACCGTGCAATGTGGAGATATTACTGTTTGTGCATTTCCAATATTCATTGATTTTTGCCATTGAAAAACATGTTTTTCATATACCAGAAATGTTTGAAGCTACTGACTGAATGAAAGGAGCTGGCATCTCACTCTCTTTGAATCTTCTTTATCATGCTAGGATTAGCAGGAAAAAGCAAAAAATTTCAGAATTGCACCTTGCAATGTGGAGATATTACTGTTTGTGCATTTACAATATTCATTGATTTTTGCCATTGAAAAACATGTTTTTCATATACCAGAAATGTTTGAAGCTACTGACTGAATGAAAGGAGCTGGCATCTCACTCTCTTTGAATCTTCTTTATCATGCTAGGATTAGCAGGAAAAAGCTAAAAATTTCAGAATTGCACCGTGCAATGTGGAGATATTACTGTTTGTGCATTTACAATATTCATTGATTTTTGCCATTGAAAAACATGTTTTTCATATACCAGAAATGTTTGAAGCTACTGACTGAATGAAAGGAGCTGGCATCTCACTCTCTTTGAATCTTCTTTACCATGCTAGGATTAGCAGGAAAAAGCAAAAAATTTCAGAATTGCACCTTGCAATGTGGAGATATTACTGTTTGTGCATTTACAATATTCATTGATTTTTGCCATTGAAAAACATGTTTTTCATATACCAGAAATGTTTGAAGCTACTGACTGAATGAAAGGAGCTGGCATCTCACTCTCTTTGAATCTTCTTTATCATGCTAGGATTAACAGGAAAAAGCTAAAAATTTCAGAATTGCACCGTGCAATGTGGAGATATTACTGTTTGTGCATTTCCAATATTCATTGATTTTTGCCATTGAAAAACATGTTTTTCATATACCAGAAATGTTTGAAGCTACTGACTGAATGAAAGGAGCTGGCATCTCACTCTCTTTGAATCTTCTTTATCATGCTAGGATTAGCAGGAAAAAGCAAAAAATTTCAGAATTGCACCTTGCAATGTGGAGATATTACTGTTTGTGCATTTACAATATTCATTGATTTTTGCCATTGAAAAACATGTTTTTCATATACCAGAAATGTTTGAAGCTACTGACTGAATGAAAGGAGCTGGCATCTCACTCTCTTTGAATCTTCTTTATCATGCTAGGATTAGCAGGAAAAAGCTAAAAATTTCAGAATTGCACCGTGCAATGTGGAGATATTACTGTTTGTGCATTTACAATATTCATTGATTTTTGCCATTGAAAAACATGTTTTTCATATACCAGAAATGTTTGAAGCTACTGACTGAATGAAAGGAGCTGGCATCTCACTCTCTTTGAATCTTCTTTATCATGCTAGGATTAGCAGGAAAAAGCAAAAAATTTCAGAATTGCACCTTGCAATGTGGAGATATTACTGTTTGTGCATTTACAATATTCATTGATTTTTGCCATTGAAAAACATGTTTTTCATATACCAGAAATGTTTGAAGCTACTGACTGAATGAAAGGAGCTGGCATCTCACTCTCTTTGAATCTTCTTTATCATGCTAGGATTAACAGGAAAAAGCTAAAAATTTCAGAATTGCACCGTGCAATGTGGAGATATTACTGTTTGTGCATTTACAATATTCATTGATTTTTGCCATTGAAAAACATGTTTTTCATATACCAGAAATGTTTGAAGCTAATGACTGAATGAAAGGAGCTGGCATCTCACTCTCTTTGAATCTTCTTTATCATGCTAGGATTAACAGGAAAAAGCTAAAAATTTCAGAATTGCACCGTGCAATGTGGAGATATTACTGTTTGTGCATTTACAATATTCATTGATTTTTGCCATTGAAAAACATGTTTTTCATATACCAGAAATGTTTGAAGCTACTGACTGAATGAAAGGAGCTGGCATCTCACTCTCTTTGAATCTTCTTTATCATGCTAGGATTAACAGGACAAAGCTAAAAATTTCAGAATTGCACCGTGCAATGTGGAGATATTACTGTTTGTGCATTTACAATATTCATTGATTTTTGCCATTGAAAAACATGTTTTTCATATACCAGAAATGTTTGAAGCTACTGACTGAATGAAAGGAGCTGGCATCTCACTCTCTTTGAATCTTCTTTATCATGCTAGGATTAGCAGGAAAAAGCAAAAAATTTCAGAATTGCACCTTGCAATGTGGAGATATTACTGTTTGTGCATTTACAATATTCATTGATTTTTGCCATTGAAAAACATGTTTTTCATATACCAGAAATGTTTGAAGCTACTGACTGAATGAAAGGAGCTGGCATCTCACTCTCTTTGAATCTTCTTTATCATGCTAGGATTAGCAGGAAAAAGCAAAAAATTTCAGAATTGCACCTTGCAATGTGGAGATATTACTGTTTGTGCATTTACAATATTCATTGATTTTTGCCATTGAAAAACATGTTTTTCATATACCAGAAATGTTTGAAGCTACTGACTGAATGAAAGGAGCTGGCATCTCACTCTCTTTGAATCTTCTTTATCATGCTAGGATTAACAGGAAAAAGCAAAAAATTTCAGAATTGCACCTTGCAATGTGGAGATATTACTGTTTGTGCATTTACAATATTCATTGATTTTTGCCATTGAAAAACATGTTTTTCATATACCAGAAATGTTTGAAGCTACTGACTGAATGAAAGGAGCTGGCATCTCACTCTCTTTGAATCTTCTTTATCATGCTAGGATTAGCAGGAAAAAGCAAAAAATTTCAGAATTGCACCTTGCAATGTGGAGATATTACTGTTTGTGCATTTACAATATTCATTGATTTTTGCCATTGAAAAACATGTTTTTCATATACCAGAAATCTTTGAAGCTACTGACTGAATGAAAGGAGCTGGCATCTCACTCTGAATCTTCTTTATCATGCTAGGATTAACAGGAAAAAGCTAAAAATTTCAGAATTGCACCGTGCAATGTGGAGATATTACTGTTTGCGCATTTACAATATTCATTGATTTTTGCCATTGAAAAACATGTTTTTCATATACCAGAAATGTTTGAAGCTACTGACTGAATGAAAGGAGCTGGCATCTCACTCTCTTTGAATCTTCTTTATCATGCTAGGATTAGCAGGAAAAAGCAAAAAATTTCAGAATTGCACCTTGCAATGTGGAGATATTACTGTTTGTGCATTTACAATATTCATTGATTTTTGCCATTGAAAAACATGTTTTTCATATACCAGAAATGTTTGAAGCTACTGACTGAATGAAAGGAGCTGGCATCTCACTCTCTTTGAATCTTCTTTATCATGCTAGGATTAACAGGAAAAAGCAAAAAATTTCAGAATTGCACCTTGCAATGTGGAGATATTACTGTTTGTGCATTTACAATATTCATTGATTTTTGCCATTGAAAAACATGTTTTTCATATACCAGAAATGTTTGAAGCTACTGACTGAATGAAAGGAGCTGGCATCTCACTCTCTTTGAATCTTCTTTATCATGCTAGGATTAACAGGAAAAAGCTAAAAATTTCAGAATTGCACCGTGCAATGTGGAGATATTACTGTTTGTGCATTTACAATATTCATTGATTTTTGCCATTGAAAAACATGTTTTTCATATACCAGAAATGTTTGAAGCTACTGACTGAATGAAAGGAGCTGGCATCTCACTCTCTTTGAATCTTCTTTATCATGCTAGGATTAACAGGAAAAAGCAAAAAATTTCAGAATTGCACCTTGCAATGTGGAGATATTACTGTTTGTGCATTTACAATATTCATTGATTTTTGCCATTGAAAAACATGTTTTTCATATACCAGAAATGTTTGAAGCTACTGACTGAATGAAAGGAGCTGGCATCTCACTCTCTTTGAATCTTCTTTATCATGCTAGGATTAACAGGAAAAAGCTAAAAATTTCAGAATTGCACCGTGCAATGTGGAGATATTACTGTTTGTGCATTTACAATATTCATTGATTTTTGCCATTGAAAAACATGTTTTTCATATACCAGAAATGTTTGAAGCTACTGACTGAATGAAAGGAGCTGGCATCTCACTCTCTTTGAATCTTCTTTATCATGCTAGGATTAACAGGACAAAGCTAAAAATTTCAGAATTGCACCGTGCAATGTGGAGATATTACTGTTTGTGCATTTACAATATTCATTGATTTTTGCCATTGAAAAACATGTTTTTCATATACCAGAAATGTTTGAAGCTACTGACTGAATGAAAGGAGCTGGCATCTCACTCTCTTTGAATCTTCTTTATCATGCTAGGATTAACAGGACAAAGCTAAAAATTTCAGAATTGCACCGTGCAATGTGGAGATATTACTGTTTGTGCATTTACAATATTCATTGATTTTTGCCATTGAAAAACATGTTTTTCATATACCAGAAATGTTTGAAGCTACTGACTGAATGAAAGGAGCTGGCATCTCACTCTCTTTGAATCTTCTTTATCATGCTAGGATTAGCAGGAAAAAGCAAAAAATTTCAGAATTGCACCTTGCAATGTGGAGATATTACTGTTTGTGCATTTACAATATTCATTGATTTTTGCCATTGAAAAACATGTTTTTCATATACCAGAAATGTTTGAAGCTACTGACTGAATGAAAGGAGCTGGCATCTCACTCTCTTTGAATCTTCTTTATCATGCTAGGATTAGCAGGAAAAAGCAAAAAATTTCAGAATTGCACCTTGCAATGTGGAGATATTACTGTTTGTGCATTTACAATATTCATTGATTTTTGCCATTGAAAAACATGTTTTTCATATACCAGAAATGTTTGAAGCTACTGACTGAATGAAAGGAGCTGGCATCTCACTCTCTTTGAATCTTCTTTATCATGCTAGGATTAACAGGAAAAAGCAAAAAATTTCAGAATTGCACCTTGCAATGTGGAGATATTACTGTTTGTGCATTTACAATATTCATTGATTTTTGCCATTGAAAAACATGTTTTTCATATACCAGAAATGTTTGAAGCTACTGACTGAATGAAAGGAGCTGGCATCTCACTCTCTTTGAATCTTCTTTATCATGCTAGGATTAACAGGAAAAAGCTAAAAATTTCAGAATTGCACCGTGCAATGTGGAGATATTACTGTTTGTGCATTTACAATATTCATTGATTTTTGCCATTGAAAAACATGTTTTTCATATACCAGAAATGTTTGAAGCTACTGACTGAATGAAAGGAGCTGGCATCTCACTCTCTTTGAATCTTCTTTATCATGCTAGGATTAACAGGACAAAGCTAAAAATTTCAGAATTGCACCGTGCAATGTGGAGATATTACTGTTTGTGCATTTACAATATTCATTGATTTTTGCCATTGAAAAACATGTTTTTCATATACCAGAAATGTTTGAAGCTACTGACTGAATGAAAGGAGCTGGCATCTCACTCTCTTTGAATCTTCTTTATCATGCTAGGATTAACAGGACAAAGCTAAAAATTTCAGAATTGCACCGTGCAATGTGGAGATATTACTGTTTGTGCATTTACAATATTCATTGATTTTTGCCATTGAAAAACATGTTTTTCATATACAAGAAATGTTTGAAGCTACTGACTGAATGAAAGGAGCTGGCATCTCACTCTCTTTGAATCTTCTTTATCATGCTAGGATTAGCAGGAAAAAGCAAAAAATTTCAGAATTGCACCTTGCAATGTGGAGATATTACTGTTTGTGCATTTACAATATTCATTGATTTTTGCCATTGAAAAACATGTTTTTCATATACCAGAAATGTTTGAAGCTACTGACTGAATGAAAGGAGCTGGCATCTCACTCTCTTTGAATCTTCTTTATCATGCTAGGATTAGCAGGAAAAAGCAAAAAATTTCAGAATTGCACCTTGCAATGTGGAGATATTACTGTTTGTGCATTTACAATATTCATTAATTTTTGCCATTGAAAAACATGTTTTTCATATACCAGAAATGTTTGAAGCTACTGACTGAATGAAAGGAGCTGGCATCTCACTCTCTTTGAATCTTCTTTATCATGCTAGGATTAACAGGAAAAAGCAAAAAATTTCAAAATTGCACCTTGCAATGTGGAGATATTACTGTTTGTGCATTTACAATATTCATTGATTTTTGCCATTGAAAAGCATCCAGAAATGTTTGAAGCTACTGACTGAATGAAAGGAGCTGGCATCTCACTCTCTTTGAATCTTCTTTATCATGCTAGGATTAGCAGGAAAAAGCAAAAAATTTCAGAATTGCACCTTGCAATGTGGAGATATTACTGTTTGTGCATTTACAATATTCATTGATTTTTGCCATTGAAAAACATGTTTTTCATATACCAGAAATGTTTGAAGCTACTGACTGAATGAAAGGAGCTGGCATCTCACTCTCTTTGAATCTTCTTTATCATGCTAGGATTAACAGGAAAAAGCTAAAAATTTCAGAATTGCACCGTGCAATGTGGAGATATTACTGTTTGTGCATTTACAATATTCATTGATTTTTGCCATTGAAAAACATGTTTTTCATATACCAGAAATGTTTGAAGCTACTGACTGAATGAAAGGAGCTGGCATCTCACTCTCTTTGAATCTTCTTTATCATGCTAGGATTAACAGGACAAAGCTAAAAATTTCAGAATTGCACCGTGCAATGTGGAGATATTACTGTTTGTGCATTTACAATATTCATTGATTTTTGCCATTGAAAAACATGTTTTTCATATACCAGAAATGTTTGAAGCTACTGACTGAATGAAAGGAGCTGGCATCTCACTCTCTTTGAATCTTCTTTATCATGCTAGGATTAACAGGACAAAGCTAAAAATTTCAGAATTGCACCGTGCAATGTGGAGATATTACTGTTTGTGCATTTACAATATTCATTGATTTTTGCCATTGAAAAACATGTTTTTCATATACAAGAAATGTTTGAAGCTACTGACTGAATGAAAGGAGCTGGCATCTCACTCTCTTTGAATCTTCTTTATCATGCTAGGATTAGCAGGAAAAAGCAAAAAATTTCAGAATTGCACCTTGCAATGTGGAGATATTACTGTTTGTGCATTTACAATATTCATTGATTTTTGCCATTGAAAAACATGTTTTTCATATACCAGAAATGTTTGAAGCTACTGACTGAATGAAAGGAGCTGGCATCTCACTCTCTTTGAATCTTCTTTATCATGCTAGGATTAGCAGGAAAAAGCAAAAAATTTCAGAATTGCACCTTGCAATGTGGAGATATTACTGTTTGTGCATTTACAATATTCATTAATTTTTGCCATTGAAAAACATGTTTTTCATATACCAGAAATGTTTGAAGCTACTGACTGAATGAAAGGAGCTGGCATCTCACTCTCTTTGAATCTTCTTTATCATGCTAGGATTAACAGGAAAAAGCAAAAAATTTCAAAATTGCACCTTGCAATGTGGAGATATTACTGTTTGTGCATTTACAATATTCATTGATTTTTGCCATTGAAAAACATGTTTTTCATATACCAGAAATGTTTGAAGCTACTGACTGAATGAAAGGAGCTGGCATCTCACTCTCTTTGAATCTTCTTTATCATGCTAGGATTAGCAGGAAAAAGCAAAAAATTTCAGAATTGCACCTTGCAATGTGGAGATATTACTGTTTGTGCATTTACAATATTCATTGATTTTTGCCATTGAAAAACATGTTTTTCATATACCAGAAATGTTTCAAGCTACTGACTGAATGAAAGGAGCTGGCATCTCACTCTCTTTGAATCTTCTTTATCATGCTAGGATTAACAGGAAAAAGCTAAAAATTTCAGAATTGCACCGTGCAATGTGGAGATATTACTGTTTGTGCATTTACAATATTCATTGATTTTTGCCATTGAAAAACATGTTTATCATATACCAGAAATGTTTGAAGCTACTGACTGAATGAAAGGAGCTGGCATCTCACTCTCTTTGAATCTTCTTTATCATGCTAGGATTAGCAGGAAAAAGCAAAAAATTTCAGAATTGCACCTTGCAATGTGGAGATATTACTGTTTGTGCATTTACAATATTCATTGATTTTTGCCATTGAAAAACATGTTTTTCATATACCAGAAATGTTTGAAGCTACTGACTGAATGAAAGGAGCTGGCATCTCACTCTCTTTGAATCTTCTTTATCATGCTAGGATTAACAGGAAAAAGCAAAAAATTTCAGAATTGCACCTTGCAATGTGGAGATATTACTGTTTGTGCATTTACAATATTCATTGATTTTTGCCATTGAAAAACATGTTTTTCATATACCAGAAATGTTTGAAGCTACTGACTGAATGAAAGGAGCTGGCATCTCACTCTCTTTGAATCTTCTTTATCATGCTAGGATTAACAGGAAAAAGCTAAAAATTTCAGAATTGCACCGTGCAATGTGGAGATATTACTGTTTGTGCATTTACAATATTCATTGATTTTTGCCATTGAAAAACATGTTTTTCATATACCAGAAATGTTTGAAGCTAATGACTGAATGAAAGGAGCTGGCATCTCACTCTCTTTGAATCTTCTTTATCATGCTAGGATTAACAGGAAAAAGCTAAAAATTTCAGAATTGCAACGTGCAATGTGGAGATATTACTGTTTGTGCATTTACAATATTCATTGATTTTTGCCATTGAAAAACATGTTTTTCATATACCAGAAATGTTTGAAGCTACTGACTGAATGAAAGGAGCTGGCATCTCACTCTCTTTGAATCTTTATCATGCTAGGATTAACAGGAAAAAGCTAAAAATTTCAGAATTGCACCGTGCAATGTGGAGATATTACTGTTTGTGCATTTACAATATTCATTGATTTTTGCCATTGAAAAACATGTTTTTCATATACCAGAAATGTTTGAAGCTACTGACTGAATGAAAGGAGCTGGCATCTCACTCTCTTTGAATCTTCTTTATCATGCTAGGATTAGCAGGAAAAAGCAAAAAATTTCAGAATTGCACCTTGCAATGTGGAGATATTACTGTTTGTGCATTTACAATATTCATTGATTTTTGCCATTGAAAAACATGTTTTTCATATACCAGAAATGTTTGAAGCTACTGACTGAATGAAAGGAGCTGGAATCTCACTCTCTTTGAATCTTCTTTATCATGCTAGGATTAACAGGAAAAAGCAAAAAATTTCAGAATTGCACCTTGCAATGTGGAGATATTACTGTTTGTGCATTTACAATATTCATTGATTTTTGCCATTGAAAAACATGTTTTTCATATACCAGAAATGTTTGAAGCTACTGACTGAATGAAAGGAGCTGGCATCTCACTCTCTTTGAATCTTCTTTATCATGCTAGGATTAACAGGAAAAAGCTAAAAATTTCAGAATTGCACCGTGCAATGTGGAGATATTACTGTTTGTGCATTTACAATATTCATTGATTTTTGCCATTGAAAAACATGTTTTTCATATACCAGAAATGTTTGAAGCTACTGACTGAATGAAAGGAGCTGGCATCTCACTCTCTTTGAATCTTCTTTATCATGCTAGGATTAACAGGAAAAAGCAAAAAATTTCAGAATTGCACCTTGCAATGTGGAGATATTACTGTTTGTGCATTTACAATATTCATTGATTTTTGCCATTGAAAAACATGTTTTTCATATACCAGAAATGTTTGAAGCTACTGACTGAATGAAAGGAGCTGGCATCTCACTCTCTTTGAATCTTCTTTATCATGCTAGGATTAACAGGAAAAAGCTAAAAATTTCAGAATTGCACCGTGCAATGTGGAGATATTACTGTTTGTGCATTTACAATATTCATTGATTTTTGCCATTGAAAAACATGTTTTTCATATACCAGAAATGTTTGAAGCTACTGACTGAATGAAAGGAGCTGGCATCTCACTCTCTTTGAATCTTCTTTATCATGCTAAGATTAACAGGACAAAGCTAAAAATTTCAGAATTGCACCGTGCAATGTGGAGATATTACTGTTTGTGCATTTACAATATTCATTGATTTTTGCCATTGAAAAACATGTTTTTCATATACCAGAAATGTTTGAAGCTACTGACTGAATGAAAGGAGCTGGCATCTCACTCTCTTTGAATCTTCTTTATCATGCTAGGATTAACAGGACAAAGCTAAAAATTTCAGAATTGCACCGTGCAATGTGGAGATATTACTGTTTGTGCATTTACAATATTCATTGATTTTTGCCATTGAAAAACATGTTTTTCATATACCAGAAATGTTTGAAGCTACTGACTGAATGAAAGGAGCTGGCATCTCACTCTCTTTGAATCTTCTTTATCATGCTAGGATTAGCAGGAAAAAGCAAAAAATTTCAGAATTTCACCTTGCAATGTGGAGATATTACTGTTTGTGCATTTACAATATTCATTGATTTTTGCCATTGAAAAACATGTTTTTCATATACCAGAAATGCTTGAAGCTACTGACTGAATGAAAGGAGCTGGCATCTCACTCTCTTTGAATCTTCTTTATCATGCTAGGATTAGCAGGAAAAAGCAAAAAATTTCAGAATTGCACCTTGCAATGTGGAGATATTACTGTTTGTGCATTTACAATATTCATTGATTTTTGCCATTGAAAAACATGTTTTTCATATACCAGAAATGTTTGAAGCTACTGACTGAATGAAAGGAGCTGGCATCTCACTCTCTTTGAATCTTCTTTATCATGCTAGGATTAACAGGAAAAAGCAAAAAATTTCAGAATTGCACCTTGCAATGTGGAGATATTACTGTTTGTGCATTTACAATATTCATTGATTTTTGCCATTGAAAAACATGTTTTTCATATACCAGAAATGTTTGAAGCTACTGACTGAATGAAAGGAGCTGGCATCTCACTCTCTTTGAATCTTCTTTATCATGCTAGGATTAACAGGAAAAAGCTAAAAATTTCAGAATTGCACCGTGCAATGTGGAGATATTACTGTTTGTGCATTTACAATATTCATTGATTTTTGCCATTGAAAAACATGTTTTTCATATACCAGAAATGTTTGAAGCTACTGACTGAATGAAAGGAGCTGGCATCTCACTCTCTTTGAATCTTCTTTATCATGCTAGGATTAACAGGACAAAGCTAAAAATTTCAGAATTGCACCGTGCAATGTGGAGATATTACTGTTTGTGCATTTACAATTTTCATTGATTTTTGCCATTGAAAAACATGTTTTTCATATACCAGAAATGTTTGAAGCTACTGACTGAATGAAAGGAGCTGGCATCTCACTCTCTTTGAATCTTCTTTATCATGCTAGGATTAACAGGACAAAGCTAAAAATTTCAGAATTGCACCGTGCAATGTGGAGATATTACTGTTTGTGCATTTACAATATTCATTGATTTTTGCCATTGAAAAACATGTTTTTCATATACCAGAAATGTTTGAAGCTACTGACTGAATGAAAGGAGCTGGCATCTCACTCTCTTTGAATCTTCTTTATCATGCTAGGATTAGCAGGAAAAAGCAAAAAATTTCAGAATTGCACCTTGCAATGTGGAGATATTACTGTTTGTGCATTTACAATATTCATTGATTTTTGCCATTGAAAAACATGTTTTTCATATACCAGAAATGTTTGAAGCTACTGACTGAATGAAAGGAGCTGGCATCTCACTCTCTTTGAATCTTCTTTATCATGCTAGGATTAGCAGGAAAAAGCAAAAAATTTCAGAATTGCACCTTGCAATGTGGAGATATTACTGTTTGTGCATTTACAATATTCATTGATTTTTGCCATTGAAAAACATGTTTTTCATATACCAGAAATGTTTGAAGCTACTGACTGAATGAAAGGAGCTGGCATCTCACTCTCTTTGAATCTTCTTTATCATGCTAGGATTAACAGGAAAAAGCAAAAAATTTCAGAATTGCACCTTGCAATGTGGAGATATTACTGTTTGTGCATTTACAATATTCATTGATTTTTGCCATTGAAAAACATGTTTTTCATATACCAGAAATGTTTGAAGCTACTGACTGAATGAAAGGAGCTGGCATCTCACTCTCTTTGAATCTTCTTTATCATGCTAGGATTAACAGGAAAAAGCAAAAAATTTCAGAATTGCACCTTGCAATGTGGAGATATTACTGTTTGTGCATTTACAATATTCATTGATTTTTGCCATTGAAAAACATGTTTTTCATATACCAGAAATGTTTGAAGCTACTGACTGAATGAAAGGAGCTGGCATCTCACTCTCTTTGAATCTTCTTTATCATGCTAGGATTAACAGGAAAAAGCTAAAAATTTCAGAATTGCACCGTGCAATGTGGAGATATTACTGTTTGTGCATTTACAATATTCATTGATTTTTGCCATTGAAAAACATGTTTTTCATATACCAGAAATGTTTGAAGCTACTGACTGAATGAAAGGAGCTGGCATCTCACTCTCTTTGAATCTTCTTTATCATGCTAGGATTAACAGGACAAAGCTAAAAATTTCAGAATTGCACCGTGCAATGTGGAGATATTACTGTTTGTGCATTTACAATATTCATTGATTTTTGCCATTGAAAAACATGTTTTTCATATACCAGAAATGTTTGAAGCTACTGACTGAATGAAAGGAGCTGGCATCTCACTCTCTTTGAATCTTCTTTATCATGCTAGGATTAACAGGACAAAGCTAAAAATTTCAGAATTGCACCGTGCAATGTGAAGATATTACTGTTTGTGCATTTACAATATTCATTGATTTTTGCCATTGAAAAACATGTTTTTCATATACCAGAAATGTTTGAAGCTACTGACTGAATGAAAGGAGCTGGCATCTCACTCTCTTTGAATCTTCTTTATCATGCTAGGATTAGCAGGAAAAAGCAAAAAATTTCAGAATTGCACCTTGCAATGTGGAGATATTACTGTTTGTGCATTTACAATATTCATTGATTTTTGCCATTGAAAAACATGTTTTTCATATACCAGAAATGTTTGAAGCTACTGACTGAATGAAAGGAGCTGGCATCTCACTCTCTTTGAATCTTCTTTATCATGCTAGGATTAACAGGAAAAAGCAAAAAATTTCAGAATTGCACCTTGCAATGTGGAGATATTACTGTTTGTGCATTTACAATATTCATTGATTTTTGCCATTGAAAAACATGTTTTTCATATACCAGAAATGTTTGAAGCTACTGACTGAATGAAAGGAGCTGGCATCTCACTCTCTTTGAATCTTCTTTATCATGCTAGGATTAGCAGGAAAAAGCAAAAAATTTCAGAATTGCACCTTGCAATGTGGAGATATTACTGTTTGTGCATTTACAATATTCATTGATTTTTGCCATTGAAAAACATGTTTTTCATATACCAGAAATGTTTGAAGCTACTGACTGAATGAAAGGAGCTGGCATCTCACTCTCTTTGAATCTTCTTTATCATGCTAGGATTAACAGGAAAAAGCAAAAAATTTCAGAATTGCACCTTGCAATGTGGAGATATTACTGTTTGTGCATTTACAATATTCATTGATTTTTGCCATTGAAAAACATGTTTTTCATATACCAGAAATGTTTGAAGCTACTGACTGAATGAAAGGAGCTGGCATCTCACTCTCTTTGAATCTTCTTTATCATGCTAGGATTAACAGGAAAAAGCTAAAAATTTCAGAATTGCACCGTGCAATGTGGAGATATTACTGTTTGTGCATTTACAATATTCATTGATTTTTGCCATTGAAAAACATGTTTTTCATATACCAGAAATGTTTGAAGCTACTGACTGAATGAAAGGAGCTGGCATCTCACTCTCTTTGAATCTTCTTTATCATGCTAGGATTAACAGGACAAAGCTAAAAATTTCAGAATTGCACCGTGCAATGTGGAGATATTACTGTTTGTGCATTTACAATATTCATTGATTTTTGCCATTGAAAAACATGTTTTTCATATACCAGAAATGTTTGAAGCTACTGACTGAATGAAAGGAGCTGGCATCTCACTCTCTTTGAATCTTCTTTATCATGCTAGGATTAACAGGACAAAGCTAAAAATTTCAGAATTGCACCGTGCAATGTGGAGATATTACTGTTTGTGCATTTACAATATTCATTGATTTTTGCCATTGAAAAACATGTTTTTCATATACCAGAAATGTTTGAAGCTACTGACTGAATGAAAGGAGCTGGCATCTCACTCTCTTTGAATCTTCTTTATCATGCTAGGATTAGCAGGAAAAAGCAAAAAATTTCAGAATTGCACCTTGCAATGTGGAGATATTACTGTTTGTGCATTTACAATATTCATTGATTTTTGCCATTGAAAAACATGTTTTTCATATACCAGAAATGTTTGAAGCTACTGACTGAATGAAAGGAGCTGGCATCTCACTCTCTTTGAATCTTCTTTATCATGCTAGGATTAGCAGGAAAAAGCAAAAAATTTCAGAATTGCACCTTGCAATGTGGAGATATTACTGTTTGTGCATTTACAATATTCATTGATTTTTGCCATTGAAAAACATGTTTTTCATATACCAGAAATGTTTGAAGCTACTGACTGAATGAAAGGAGCTGGCATCTCACTCTCTTTGAATCTTCTTTATCATGCTAGGATTAACAGGAAAAAGCAAAAAATTTCAGAATTGCACCTTGCAATGTGGAGATATTACTGTTTGTGCATTTACAATATTCATTGATTTTTGCCATTGAAAAACATGTTTTTCATATACCAGAAATGTTTGAAGCTACTGACTGAATGAAAGGAGCTGGCATCTCACTCTCTTTGAATCTTCTTTATCATGCTAGGATTAACAGGAAAAAGCAAAAAATTTCAGAATTGCACCTTGCAATGTGGAGATATTACTGTTTGTGCATTTACAATATTCATTGATTTTTGCCATTGAAAAACATGTTTTTCATATACCAGAAATGTTTGAAGCTACTGACTGAATGAAAGGAGCTGGCATCTCACTCTCTTTGAATCTTCTTTATCATGCTAGGATTAACAGGAAAAAGCTAAAAATTTCAGAATTGCACCGTGCAATGTGGAGATATTACTGTTTGTGCATTTACAATATTCATTGATTTTTGCCATTGAAAAACATGTTTTTCATATACCAGAAATGTTTGAAGCTACTGACTGAATGAAAGGAGCTGGCATCTCACTCTCTTTGAATCTTCTTTATCATGCTAGGATTAACAGGACAAAGCTAAAAATTTCAGAATTGCACCGTGCAATGTGGAGATATTACTGTTTGTGCATTTACAATATTCATTGATTTTTGCCATTGAAAAACATGTTTTTCATATACCAGAAATGTTTGAAGCTACTGACTGAATGAAAGGAGCTGGCATCTCACTCTCTTTGAATCTTCTTTATCATGCTAGGATTAACAGGACAAAGCTAAAAATTTCAGAATTGCACCGTGCAATGTGAAGATATTACTGTTTGTGCATTTACAATATTCATTGATTTTTGCCATTGAAAAACATGTTTTTCATATACCAGAAATGTTTGAAGCTACTGACTGAATGAAAGGAGCTGGCATCTCACTCTCTTTGAATCTTCTTTATCATGCTAGGATTAGCAGGAAAAAGCAAAAAATTTCAGAATTGCACCTTGCAATGTGGAGATATTACTGTTTGTGCATTTACAATATTCATTGATTTTTGCCATTGAAAAACATGTTTTTCATATACCAGAAATGTTTGAAGCTACTGACTGAATGAAAGGAGCTGGCATCTCACTCTCTTTGAATCTTCTTTATCATGCTAGGATTAACAGGAAAAAGCAAAAAATTTCAGAATTGCACCTTGCAATGTGGAGATATTACTGTTTGTGCATTTACAATATTCATTGATTTTTGCCATTGAAAAACATGTTTTTCATATACCAGAAATGTTTGAAGCTACTGACTGAATGAAAGGAGCTGGCATCTCACTCTCTTTGAATCTTCTTTATCATGCTAGGATTAGCAGGAAAAAGCAAAAAATTTCAGAATTGCACCTTGCAATGTGGAGATATTACTGTTTGTGCATTTACAATATTCATTGATTTTTGCCATTGAAAAACATGTTTTTCATATACCAGAAATGTTTGAAGCTACTGACTGAATGAAAGGAGCTGGCATCTCACTCTCTTTGAATCTTCTTTATCATGCTAGGATTAACAGGAAAAAGCTAAAAATTTCAGAATTGCACCGTGCAATGTGGAGATATTACTGTTTGTGCATTTACAATATTCATTGATTTTTGCCATTGAAAAACATGTTTTTCATATACCAGAAATGTTTGAAGCTAATGACTGAATGAAAGGAGCTGGCATCTCACTCTCTTTGAATCTTCTTTATCATGCTAGGATTAACAGGAAAAAGCTAAAAATTTCAGAATTGCAACGTGCAATGTGGAGATATTACTGTTTGTGCATTTACAATATTCATTGATTTTTGCCATTGAAAAACATGTTTTTCATATACCAGAAATGTTTGAAGCTACTGACTGAATGAAAGGAGCTGGCATCTCACTCTCTTTGAATCTTTATCATGCTAGGATTAACAGGACAAAGCTAAAAATTTCAGAATTGCACCGTGCAATGTGGAGATATTACTGTTTGTGCATTTACAATATTCATTGATTTTTGCCATTGAAAAACATGTTTTTCATATACCAGAAATGTTTGAAGCTACTGACTGAATGAAAGGAGCTGGCATCTCACTCTCTTTGAATCTTCTTTATCATGCTAGGATTAACAGGACAAAGCTAAAAATTTCAGAATTGCACCGTGCAATGTGGAGATATTACTGTTTGTGCATTTACAATATTCATTGATTTTTGCCATTGAAAAACATGTTTTTCATATACCAGAAATGTTTGAAGCTACTGACTGAATGAAAGGAGCTGGCATCTCACTCTCTTTGAATCTTCTTTATCATGCTAGGATTAGCAGGAAAAAGCAAAAAATTTCAGAATTTCACCTTGCAATGTGGAGATATTACTGTTTGTGCATTTACAATATTCATTGATTTTTGCCATTGAAAAACATGTTTTTCATATACCAGAAATGCTTGAAGCTACTGACTGAATGAAAGGAGCTGGCATCTCACTCTCTTTGAATCTTCTTTATCATGCTAGGATTAGCAGGAAAAAGCAAAAAATTTCAGAATTGCACCTTGCAATGTGGAGATATTACTGTTTGTGCATTTACAATATTCATTGATTTTTGCCATTGAAAAACATGTTTTTCATATACCAGAAATGTTTGAAGCTACTGACTGAATGAAAGGAGCTGGCATCTCACTCTCTTTGAATCTTCTTTATCATGCTAGGATTAACAGGACAAAGCTAAAAATTTCAGAATTGCACCGTGCAATGTGGAGATATTACTGTTTGTGCATTTACAATATTCATTGATTTTTGCCATTGAAAAACATGTTTTTCATATACCAGAAATGTTTGAAGCTACTGACTGAATGAAAGGAGCTGGCATCTCACTCTCTTTGAATCTTCTTTATCATGCTAGGATTAACAGGACAAAGCTAAAAATTTCAGAATTGCACCGTGCAATGTGGAGATATTACTGTTTGTGCATTTACAATATTCATTGATTTTTGCCATTGAAAAACATGTTTTTCATATACCAGAAATGTTTGAAGCTACTGACTGAATGAAAGGAGCTGGCATCTCACTCTCTTTGAATCTTCTTTATCATGCTAGGATTAGCAGGAAAAAGCAAAAAATTTCAGAATTGCACCTTGCAATGTGGAGATATTACTGTTTGTGCATTTACAATATTCATTGATTTTTGCCATTGAAAAACATGTTTTTCATATACCAGAAATGTTTGAAGCTACTGACTGAATGAAAGGAGCTGGCATCTCACTCTCTTTGAATCTTCTTTATCATGCTAGGATTAGCAGGAAAAAGCAAAAAATTTCAGAATTGCACCTTGCAATGTGGAGATATTACTGTTTGTGCATTTACAATATTCATTGATTTTTGCCATTGAAAAACATGTTTTTCATATACCAGAAATGTTTGAAGCTACTGACTGAATGAAAGGAGCTGGCATCTCACTCTCTTTGAATCTTCTTTATCATGCTAGGATTAACAGGAAAAAGCAAAAAATTTCAGAATTGCACCTTGCAATGTGGAGATATTACTGTTTGTGCATTTACAATATTCATTGATTTTTGCCATTGAAAAACATGTTTTTCATATACCAGAAATGTTTGAAGCTACTGACTGAATGAAAGGAGCTGGCATCTCACTCTCTTTGAATCTTCTTTATCATGCTAGGATTAACAGGAAAAAGCAAAAAATTTCAGAATTGCACCTTGCAATGTGGAGATATTACTGTTTGTGCATTTACAATATTCATTGATTTTTGCCATTGAAAAACATGTTTTTCATATACCAGAAATGTTTGAAGCTACTGATTGAATGAAAGGAGCTGGCATCTCACTCTCTTTGAATCTTCTTTATCATGCTAGGATTAACAGGAAAAAGCTAAAAATTTCAGAAATGCACCGTGCAATGTGGAGATATTACTGTTTGTGCATTTACAATATTCATTGATTTTTGCCATTGAAAAACATGTTTTTCATATACCAGAAATGTTTGAAGCTACTGACTGAATGAAAGGAGCTGGCATCTCACTCTCTTTGAATCTTCTTTATCATGCTAGGATTAACAGGACAAAGCTAAAAATTTCAGAATTGCACCGTGCAATGTGGAGATATTACTGTTTGTGCATTTACAATATTCATTGATTTTTGCCATTGAAAAACATGTTTTTCATATACCAGAAATGTTTGAAGCTACTGACTGAATGAAAGGAGCTGGCATCTCACTCTCTTTGAATCTTCTTTATCATGCTAGGATTAACAGGACAAAGCTAAAAATTTCAGAATTGCACCGTGCAATGTGAAGATATTACTGTTTGTGCATTTACAATATTCATTGATTTTTGCCATTGAAAAACATGTTTTTCATATACCAGAAATGTTTGAAGCTACTGACTGAATGAAAGGAGCTGGCATCTCACTCTCTTTGAATCTTCTTTATCATGCTAGGATTAGCAGGAAAAAGCAAAAAATTTCAGAATTGCACCTTGCAATGTGGAGATATTACTGTTTGTGCATTTACAATATTCATTGATTTTTGCCATTGAAAAACATGTTTTTCATATACCAGAAATGTTTGAAGCTACTGACTGAATGAAAGGAGCTGGCATCTCACTCTCTTTGAATCTTCTTTATCATGCTAGGATTAACAGGAAAAAGCAAAAAATTTCAGAATTGCACCTTGCAATGTGGAGATATTACTGTTTGTGCATTTACAATATTCATTGATTTTTGCCATTGAAAAACATGTTTTTCATATACCAGAAATGTTTGAAGCTACTGACTGAATGAAAGGAGCTGGCATCTCACTCTCTTTGAATCTTCTTTATCATGCTAGGATTAGCAGGAAAAAGCAAAAAATTTCAGAATTGCACCTTGCAATGTGGAGATATTACTGTTTGTGCATTTACAATATTCATTGATTTTTGCCATTGAAAAACATGTTTTTCATATACCAGAAATGTTTGAAGCTACTGACTGAATGAAAGGAGCTGGCATCTCACTCTCTTTGAATCTTCTTTATCATGCTAGGATTAACAGGAAAAAGCAAAAAATTTCAGAATTGCACCTTGCAATGTGGAGATATTACTGTTTGTGCATTTACAATATTCATTGATTTTTGCCATTGAAAAACATGTTTTTCATATACCAGAAATGTTTGAAGCTACTGACTGAATGAAAGGAGCTGGCATCTCACTCTCTTTGAATCTTCTTTATCATGCTAGGATTAACAGGAAAAAGCTAAAAATTTCAGAATTGCACCGTGCAATGTGGAGATATTACTGTTTGTGCATTTACAATATTCATTGATTTTTGCCATTGAAAAACATGTTTTTCATATACCAGAAATGTTTGAAGCTAATGACTGAATGAAAGGAGCTGGCATCTCACTCTCTTTGAATCTTCTTTATCATGCTAGGATTAACAGGAAAAAGCTAAAAATTTCAGAATTGCAACGTGCAATGTGGAGATATTACTGTTTGTGCATTTACAATATTCATTGATTTTTGCCATTGAAAAACATGTTTTTCATATACCAGAAATGTTTGAAGCTACTGACTGAATGAAAGGAGCTGGCATCTCACTCTCTTTGAATCTTTATCATGCTAGGATTAACAGGACAAAGCTAAAAATTTCAGAATTGCACCGTGCAATGTGGAGATATTACTGTTTGTGCATTTACAATATTCATTGATTTTTGCCATTGAAAAACATGTTTTTCATATACCAGAAATGTTTGAAGCTACTGACTGAATGAAAGGAGCTGGCATCTCACTCTCTTTGAATCTTCTTTATCATGCTAGGATTAGCAGGAAAAAGCAAAAAATTTCAGAATTGCACCTTGCAATGTGGAGATATTACTGTTTGTGCATTTACAATATTCATTGATTTTTGCCATTGAAAAACATGTTTTTCATATACCAGAAATGTTTGAAGCTACTGACTGAATGAAAGGAGCTGGCATCTCACTCTCTTTGAATCTTGTTTATCATGCTAGGATTAGCAGGAAAAAGCAAAAAATTTCAGAATTGCACCTTGCAATGTGGAGATATTACTGTTTGTGCATTTACAATATTCATTGATTTTTGCCATTGAAAAACATGTTTTTCATATACCAGAAATGTTTGAAGCTACTGACTGAATGAAAGGAGCTGGCATCTCACTCTCTTTGAATCTTGTTTATCATGCTAGGATTAGCAGGAAAAAGCAAAAAATTTCAGAATTGCACCTTGCAATGTGGAGATATTACTGTTTGTGCATTTACAATATTCATTGATTTTTGCCATTGAAAAACATGTTTTTCATATACCAGAAATGTTTGAAGCTACTGACTGAATGAAAGGAGCTGGCATCTCACTCTCTTTGAATCTTCTTTATCATGCTAGGATTAGCAGGAAAAAGCAAAAAATTTCAGAATTGCACCTTGCAATGTGGAGATATTACTGTTTGTGCATTTACAATATTCATTGATTTTTGCCATTGAAAAACATGTTTTTCATATACCAGAAATGTTTGAAGCTACTGACTGAATGAAAGGAGCTGGCATCTCACTCTCTTTGAATCTTTATCATGCTAGGATTAACAGGAAAAAGCAAAAAATTTCAGAATTGCACCTTGCAATGTGGAGATATTACTGTTTGTGCATTTACAATATTCATTGATTTTTGCCATTGAAAAACATGTTTTTCATATACCAGAAATGTTTGAAGCTACTGACTGAATGAAAGGAGCTGGCATCTCACTCTCTTTGAATCTTCTTTATCATGCTAGGATTAGCAGGAAAAAGCAAAAAATTTCAGAATTGCACCTTGCAATGTGGAGATATTACTGTTTGTGCATTTACAATATTCATTGATTTTTGCCATTGAAAAACATGTTTTTCATATACCAGAAATGTTTGAAGCTACTGACTGAATGAAAGGAGCTGGCATCTCACTCTGAATCTTCTTTATCATGCTAGGATTAACAGGAAAAAGCTAAAAATTTCAGAATTGCACCGTGCAATGTGGAGATATTACTGTTTGTGCATTTACAATATTCATTGATTTTTGCCATTGAAAAACATGTTTTTCATATACCAGAAATGTTTGAAGCTACTGACTGAATGAAAGGAGCTGGCATCTCACTCTCTTTGAATCTTCTTTATCATGCTAGGATTAGCAGGAAAAAGCAAAAAATTTCAGAATTGCACCTTGCAATGTGGAGATATTACTGTTTGTGCATTTACAATATTCATTGATTTTTGCCATTGAAAAACATGTTTTTCATATACCAGAAATGTTTGAAGCTACTGACTGAATGAAAGGAGCTGGCATCTCACTCTCTTTGAATCTTCTTTATCATGCTAGGATTAACAGGAAAAAGCAAAAAATTTCAGAATTGCACCTTGCAATGTGGAGATATTACTGATTGTGCATTTACAATATTCATTGATTTTTGCCATTGAAAAACATGTTTTTCATATACCAGAAATGTTTGAAGCTACTGACTGAATGAAAGGAGCTGGCATCTCACTCTCTTTGAATCTTCTTTATCATGCTAGGATTAACAGGAAAAAGCTAAAAATTTCAGAATTGCACCGTGCAATGTGGAGATATTACTGTTTGTGCATTTACAATATTCATTGATTTTTGCCATTGAAAAACATGTTTTTCATATACCAGAAATGTTTGAAGCTACTGACTGAATGAAAGGAGCTGGCATCTCACTCTCTTTGAATCTTCTTTATCATGCTAGGATTAACAGGAAAAAGCAAAAAATTTCAGAATTGCACCTTGCAATGTGGAGATATTACTGTTTGTGCATTTACAATATTCATTGATTTTTGCCATTGAAAAACATGTTTTTCATATACCAGAAATGTTTGAAGCTACTGACTGAATGAAAGGAGCTGGCATCTCACTCTCTTTGAATCTTCTTTATCATGCTAGGATTAACAGGAAAAAGCTAAAAATTTCAGAATTGCACCGTGCAATGTGGAGATATTACTGTTTGTGCATTTACAATATTCATTGATTTTTGCCATTGAAAAACATGTTTTTCATATACCAGAAATGTTTGAAGCTACTGACTGAATGAAAGGAGCTGGCATCTCACTCTCTTTGAATCTTCTTTATCATGCTAGGATTAGCAGGAAAAAGCAAAAAATTTCAGAATTGCACCTTGCAATGTGGAGATATTACTGTTTGTGCATTTACAATATTCATTGATTTTTGCCATTGAAAAACATGTTTTTCATATACCAGAAATGTTTGAAGCTACTGACTGAATGAAAGGAGCTGGCATCTCACTCTCTTTGAATCTTCTTTATCATGCTAGGATTAGCAGGAAAAAGCAAAAAATTTCAGAATTGCACCTTGCAATGTGGAGATATTACTGTTTGTGCATTTACAATATTCATTGATTTTTGCCATTGAAAAACATGTTTTTCATATACCAGAAATGTTTGAAGCTACTGACTGAATGAAAGGAGCTGGCATCTCACTCTCTTTGAATCTTCTTTATCATGCTAGGATTAACAGGAAAAAGCTAAAAATTTCAGAATTGCACCGTGCAATGTGTAGATATTACTGTTTGTGCATTTACAATATTCATTGATTTTTGCCATTGAAAAACATGTTTTTCATATACCAGAAATGTTTGAAGCTAATGACTGAATGAAAGGAGCTGGCATCTCACTCTCTTTGAATCTTCTTTATCATGCTAGGATTAGCAGGAAAAAGCAAAAAATTTCAGAATTGCACCTTGCAATGTGGAGATATTACTGTTTGTGCATTTACAATATTCATTGATTTTTGCCATTGAAAAACATGTTTTTCATATACCAGAAATGTTTGAAGCTACTGACTGAATGAAAGGAGCTGGCATCTCACTCTCTTTGAATCTTCTTTATCATGCTAGGATTAACAGGAAAAAGCAAAAAATTTCAGAATTGCACCTTGCAATGTGGAGATATTACTGTTTGTGCATTTACAATATTCATTGATTTTTGCCATTGAAAAACATGTTTTTCATATACCAGAAATGTTTGAAGCTACTGACTGAATGAAAGGAGCTGGCATCTCACTCTCTTTGAATCTTCTTTATCATGCTAGGATTAACAGGAAAAAGCTAAAAATTTCAGAATTGCACCGTGCAATGTGGAGATATTACTGTTTGTGCATTTACAATATTCATTGATTTTTGCCATTGAAAAACATGTTTTTCATATACCAGAAATGTTTGAAGCTACTGACTGAATGAAAGGAGCTGGCATCTCACTCTCTTTGAATCTTCTTTATCATGCTAGGATTAGCAGGAAAAAGCAAAAAATTTCAGAATTGCACCTTGCAATGTGGAGATATTACTGTTTGTGCATTTACAATATTCATTGATTTTTGCCATTGAAAAACATGTTTTTCATATACCAGAAATGTTTGAAGCTACTGACTGAATGAAAGGAGCTGGCATCTCACTCTCTTTGAATCTTCTTTATCATGCTAGGATTAACAGGAAAAAGCAAAAAATTTCAGAATTGCACCTTGCAATGTGGAGATATTACTGTTTGTGCATTTACAATATTCATTGATTTTTGCCATTGAAAAACATGTTTTTCATATACCAGAAATGTTTGAAGCTACTGACTGAATGAAAGGAGCTGGCATCTCACTCTCTTTGAATCTTCTTTATCATGCTAGGATTAACAGGAAAAAGCTAAAAATTTCAGAATTGCACCGTGCAATGTGGAGATATTACTGTTTGTGCATTTACAATATTCATTGATTTTTGCCATTGAAAAACATGTTTTTCATATACCAGAAATGTTTGAAGCTACTGACTGAATGAAAGGAGCTGGCATCTCACTCTCTTTGAATCTTCTTTATCATGCTAGGATTAACAGGAAAAAGCAAAAAATTTCAGAATTGCACCTTGCAATGTGGAGATATTACTGTTTGTGCATTTACAATATTCATTGATTTTTGCCATTGAAAAACATGTTTTTCATATACCAGAAATGTTTGAAGCTACTGACTGAATGAAAGGAGCTGGCATCTCACTCTCTTTGAATCTTCTTTATCATGCTAGGATTAACAGGAAAAAGCAAAAAATTTCAGAATTGCACCTTGCAATGTGGAGATATTACTGTTTGTGCATTTACAATATTCATTGATTTTTGCCATTGAAAAACATGTTTTTCATATACCAGAAATGTTTGAAGCTACTGACTGAATGAAAGGAGCTGGCATCTCACTCTCTTTGAATCTTCTTTATCATGCTAGGATTAACAGGAAAAAGCTAAAAATTTCAGAATTGCACCGTGCAATGTGGAGATATTACTGTTTGTGCATTTACAATATTCATTGATTTTTGCCATTGAAAAACATGTTTTTCATATACCAGAAATGTTTGAAGCTACTGACTGAATGAAAGGAGCTGGCATCTCACTCTCT
The DNA here is from genome assembly GCF_046119375.1 of Phyllobates terribilis. Taxonomy (NCBI): domain Eukaryota; kingdom Metazoa; phylum Chordata; class Amphibia; order Anura; family Dendrobatidae; genus Phyllobates; species Phyllobates terribilis. The sequence continues at coordinate 143,067 of NW_027364412.1, forward strand.
TTGAATCTTCTTTATCATGCTAGGATTAACAGGAAAAAGCTAAAAATTTCAGAATTGCACCGTGCAATGTGGAGATATTACTGTTTGTGCATTTACAATATTCATTGATTTTTGCCATTGAAAAACATGTTTTTCATATACCAGAAATGTTTGAAGCTACTGACTGAATGAAAGGAGCTGGCATCTCACTCTCTTTGAATCTTCTTTATCATGCTAGGATTAGCAGGAAAAAGCAAAAAATTTCAGAATTGCACCTTGCAATGTGGAGATATTACTGTTTGTGCATTTACAATATTCATTGATTTTTGCCATTGAAAAACATGTTTTTCATATACCAGAAATGTTTGAAGCTACTGACTGAATGAAAGGAGCTGGCATCTCACTCTCTTTGAATCTTCTTTATCATGCTAGGATTAGCAGGAAAAAGCAAAAAATTTCAGAATTGCACCTTGCAATGTGGAGATATTACTGTTTGTGCATTTACAATATTCATTGATTTTTGCCATTGAAAAACATGTTTTTCATATACCAGAAATGTTTGAAGCTACTGACTGAATGAAAGGAGCTGGCATCTCACTCTCTTTGAATCTTCTTTATCATGCTAGGATTAACAGGAAAAAGCTAAAAATTTCAGAATTGCACCGTGCAATGTGTAGATATTACTGTTTGTGCATTTACAATATTCATTGATTTTTGCCATTGAAAAACATGTTTTTCATATACCAGAAATGTTTGAAGCTAATGACTGAATGAAAGGAGCTGGCATCTCACTCTCTTTGAATCTTCTTTATCATGCTAGGATTAGCAGGAAAAAGCAAAAAATTTCAGAATTGCACCTTGCAATGTGGAGATATTACTGTTTGTGCATTTACAATATTCATTGATTTTTGCCATTGAAAAACATGTTTTTCATATACCAGAAATGTTTGAAGCTACTGACTGAATGAAAGGAGCTGGCATCTCACTCTCTTTGAATCTTCTTTATCATGCTAGGATTAACAGGAAAAAGCAAAAAATTTCAGAATTGCACCTTGCAATGTGGAGATATTACTGTTTGTGCATTTACAATATTCATTGATTTTTGCCATTGAAAAACATGTTTTTCATATACCAGAAATGTTTGAAGCTACTGACTGAATGAAAGGAGCTGGCATCTCACTCTCTTTGAATCTTCTTTATCATGCTAGGATTAACAGGAAAAAGCTAAAAATTTCAGAATTGCACCGTGCAATGTGGAGATATTACTGTTTGTGCATTTACAATATTCATTGATTTTTGCCATTGAAAAACATGTTTTTCATATACCAGAAATGTTTGAAGCTACTGACTGAATGAAAGGAGCTGGCATCTCACTCTCTTTGAATCTTCTTTATCATGATAGGATTAGCAGGAAAAAGCAAAAAATTTCAGAATTGCACCTTGCAATGTGGAGATATTACTGTTTGTGCATTTACAATATTCATTGATTTTTGCCATTGAAAAACATGTTTTTCATATACCAGAAATGTTTGAAGCTACTGACTGAATGAAAGGAGCTGGCATCTCACTCTCTTTGAATCTTCTTTATCATGCTAGGATTAACAGGAAAAAGCAAAAAATTTCAGAATTGCACCTTGCAATGTGGAGATATTACTGTTTGTGCATTTACAATATTCATTGATTTTTGCCATTGAAAAACATGTTTTTCATATACCAGAAATGTTTGAAGCTACTGACTGAATGAAAGGAGCTGGCATCTCACTCTCTTTGAATCTTCTTTATCATGCTAGGATTAACAGGAAAAAGCTAAAAATTTCAGAATTGCACCGTGCAATGTGGAGATATTACTGTTTGTGCATTTACAATATTCATTGATTTTTGCCATTGAAAAACATGTTTTTCATATACCAGAAATGTTTGAAGCTACTGACTGAATGAAAGGAGCTGGCATCTCACTCTCTTTGAATCTTCTTTATCATGCTAGGATTAACAGGAAAAAGCAAAAAATTTCAGAATTGCACCTTGCAATGTGGAGATATTACTGTTTGTGCATTTACAATATTCATTGATTTTTGCCATTGAAAAACATGTTTTTCATATACCAGAAATGTTTGAAGCTACTGACTGAATGAAAGGAGCTGGCATCTCACTCTCTTTGAATCTTCTTTATCATGCTAGGATTAACAGGAAAAAGCTAAAAATTTCAGAATTGCACCGTGCAATGTGGAGATATTACTGTTTGTGCATTTACAATATTCATTGATTTTTGCCATTGAAAAACATGTTTTTCATATACCAGAAATGTTTGAAGCTACTGACTGAATGAAAGGAGCTGGCATCTCACTCTCTTTGAATCTTCTTTATCATGCTAGGATTAGCAGGAAAAAGCAAAAAATTTCAGAATTGCACCTTGCAATGTGGAGATATTACTGTTTGTGCATTTACAATATTCATTGATTTTTGCCATTGAAAAACATGTTTTTCATATTCCAGAAATGTTTGAAGCTACTGACTGAATGAAAGGAGCTGGCATCTCACTCTCTTTGAATCTTCTTTATCATGCTAGGATTAGCAGGAAAAAGCAAAAAATTTCAGAATTGCACCTTGCAATGTGGAGATATTACTGTTTGTGCATTTACAATATTCATTGATTTTTGCCATTGAAAAACATGTTTTTCATATACCAGAAATGTTTGAAGCTACTGACTGAATGAAAGGAGCTGGCATCTCACTCTCTTTGAATCTTTATCATGCTAGGATTAACAGGAAAAAGCAAAAAATTTCAGAATTGCACCTTGCAATGTGGAGATATTACTGTTTGTGCATTTACAATATTCATTGATTTTTGCCATTGAAAAACATGTTTTTCATATACCAGAAATGTTTGAAGCTACTGACTGAATGAAAGGAGCTGGAATCTCACTCTCTTTGAATCTTCTTTATCATGCTAGGATTAGCAGGAAAAAGCAAAAAATTTCAGAATTGCACCTTGCAATGTGGAGATATTACTGTTTGTGCATTTACAATATTCATTGATTTTTGCCATTGAAAAACATGTTTTTCATATACCAGAAATATTTGAAGCTACTGACTGAATGAAAGGAGCTGGCATCTCACTCTGAATCTTCTTTATCATGCTAGGATTAACAGGAAAAAGCAAAAAATTTCAGAATTGCACCTTGCAATGTGGAGATATTACTGTTTGTGCATTTACAATATTCATTGATTTTTGCCATTGAAAAACATGTTTTTCATATACCAGAAATGTTTGAAGCTACTGACTGAATGAAAGGAGCTGGCATCTCACTCTCTTTGAATCTTCTTTATCATGCTAGGATTAACAGGAAAAAGCTAAAAATTTCAGAATTGCACCGTGCAATGTGGAGATATTACTGTTTGTGCATTTACAATATTCATTGATTTTTGCCATTGAAAAACATGTTTTTCATATACCAGAAATGTTTGAAGCTACTGACTGAATGAAAGGAGCTGGCATCTCACTCTCTTTGAATCTTCTTTATCATGCTAGGATTAACAGGAAAAAGCAAAAAATTTCAGAATTGCACCTTGCAATGTGGAGATATTACTGTTTGTGCATTTACAATATTCATTGATTTTTGCCATTGAAAAACATGTTTTTCATATACCAGAAATGTTTGAAGCTACTGACTGAATGAAAGGAGCTGGCATCTCACTCTCTTTGAATCTTCTTTATCATGCTAGGATTAACAGGAAAAAGCTAAAAATTTCAGAATTGCACCGTGCAATGTGGAGATATTACTGTTTGTGCATTTACAATATTCATTGATTTTTGCCATTGAAAAACATGTTTTTCATATACCAGAAATGTTTGAAGCTACTGACTGAATGAAAGGAGCTGGCATCTCACTCTCTTTGAATCTTCTTTATCATGCTAGGATTAGCAGGAAAAAGCAAAAAATTTCAGAATTGCACCTTGCAATGTGGAGATATTACTGTTTGTGCATTTACAATATTCATTGATTTTTGCCATTGAAAAACATGTTTTTCATATTCCAGAAATGTTTGAAGCTACTGACTGAATGAAAGGAGCTGGCATCTCACTCTCTTTGAATCTTCTTTATCATGCTAGGATTAGCAGGAAAAAGCAAAAAATTTCAGAATTGCACCTTGCAATGTGGAGATATTACTGTTTGTGCATTTACAATATTCATTGATTTTTGCCATTGAAAAACATGTTTTTCATATACCAGAAATGTTTGAAGCTACTGACTGAATGAAAGGAGCTGGCATCTCACTCTCTTTGAATCTTTATCATGCTAGGATTAACAGGAAAAAGCAAAAAATTTCAGAATTGCACCTTGCAATGTGGAGATATTACTGTTTGTGCATTTACAATATTCATTGATTTTTGCCATTGAAAAACATGTTTTTCATATACCAGAAATGTTTGAAGCTACTGACTGAATGAAAGGAGCTGGAATCTCACTCTCTTTGAATCTTCTTTATCATGCTAGGATTAGCAGGAAAAAGCAAAAAATTTCAGAATTGCACCTTGCAATGTGGAGATATTACTGTTTGTGCATTTACAATATTCATTGATTTTTGCCATTGAAAAACATGTTTTTCATATACCAGAAATATTTGAAGCTACTGACTGAATGAAAGGAGCTGGCATCTCACTCTGAATCTTCTTTATCATGCTAGGATTAACAGGAAAAAGCTAAAAATTTCAGAATTGCACCGTGCAATGTGGAGATATTACTGTTTGTGCATTTACAATATTCATTGATTTTTGCCATTGAAAAACATGTTTTTCATATACCAGAAATGTTTGAAGCTACTGACTGAATGAAAGGAGCTGGCATCTCACTCTCTTTGAATCTTCTTTATCATGCTAGGATTAGCAGGAAAAAGCAAAAAATTTCAGAATTGCACCTTGCAATGTGGAGATATTACTGTTTGTGCATTTACAATATTCATTGATTTTTGCCATTGAAAAACATGTTTTTCATATACCAGAAATGTTTGAAGCTACTGACTGAATGAAAGGAGCTGGCATCTCACTCTCTTTGAATCTTCTTTATCATGCTAGGATTAACAGGAAAAAGCAAAAAATTTCAGAATTGCACCTTGCAATGTGGAGATATTACTGTTTGTGCATTTACAATATTCATTGATTTTTGCCATTGAAAAACATGTTTTTCATATACCAGAAATGTTTGAAGCTACTGACTGAATGAAAGGAGCTGGCATCTCACTCTCTTTGAATCTTCTTTATCATGCTAGGATTAACAGGAAAAAGCTAAAAATTTCAGAATTGCACCGTGCAATGTGGAGATATTACTGTTTGTGCATTTACAATATTCATTGATTTTTGCCATTGAAAAACATGTTTTTCATATACCAGAAATGTTTGAAGCTACTGACTGAATGAAAGGAGCTGGCATCTCACTCTCTTTGAATCTTCTTTATCATGCTAGGATTAACAGGAAAAAGCAAAAAATTTCAGAATTGCACCTTGCAATGTGGAGATATTACTGTTTGTGCATTTACAATATTCATTGATTTTTGCCATTGAAAAACATGTTTTTCATATACCAGAAATGTTTGAAGCTACTGACTGAATGAAAGGAGCTGGCATCTCACTCTCTTTGAATCTTCTTTATCATGCTAGGATTAACAGGAAAAAGCTAAAAATTTCAGAATTGCACCGTGCAATGTGGAGATATTACTGTTTGTGCATTTACAATATTCATTGATTTTTGCCATTGAAAAACATGTTTTTCATATACCAGAAATGTTTGAAGCTACTGACTGAATGAAAGGAGCTGGCATCTCACTCTCTTTGAATCTTCTTTATCATGCTAGGATTAGCAGGAAAAAGCAAAAAATTTCAGAATTGCACCTTGCAATGTGGAGATATTACTGTTTGTGCATTTACAATATTCATTGATTTTTGCCATTGAAAAACATGTTTTTCATATACCAGAAATGTTTGAAGCTACTGACTGAATGAAAGGAGCTGGCATCTCATTCTCTTTGAATCTTCTTTATTATGCTAGGATTAGCAGGAAAAAGCAAAAAATTTCAGAATTGCACCTTGCAATGTGGAGATATTACTGTTTGTGCATTTACAATATTCATTGATTTTTGCCATTGAAAAACATGTTTTTCATATACCAGAAATGTTTGAAGCTACTGACTGAATGAAAGGAGCTGGCATCTCACTCTCTTTGAATCTTCTTTATCATGCTAGGATTAACAGGAAAAAGCAAAAAATTTCAGAATTGCACCTTGCAATGTGGAGATATTACTGTTTGTGCATTTACAATATTCATTGATTTTTGCCATTGAAAAACATGTTTTTCATATACCAGAAATGTTTGAAGCTACTGACTGAATGAAAGGAGCTGGCATCTCACTCTCTTTGAATCTTCTTTATCATGCTAGGATTAGCAGGAAAAAGCAAAAAATTTCAGAATTGCACCTTGCAATGTGGAGATATTACTGTTTGTGCATTTACAATATTCATTGATTTTTGCCATTGAAAAACATGTTTTTCATATACCAGAAATGTTTGAAGCTACTGACTGAATGAAAGGAGCTGGCATCTCACTCTCTTTGAATCTTCTTTATCATGCTAGGATTAACAGGAAAAAGCTAAAAATTTCAGAATTGCACCGTGCAATGTGGAGATATTACTGTTTGTGCATTTACAATATTCATTGATTTTTGCCATTGAAAAACATGTTTTTCATATACCAGAAATGTTTGAAGCTACTGACTGAATGAAAGGAGCTGGCATCTCACTCTCTTTGAATCTTCTTTATCATGCTAGGATTAGCAGGAAAAAGCAAAAAATTTCAGAATTGCACCTTGCAATGTGGAGATATTACTGTTTGTGCATTTACAATATTCATTGATTTTTGCCATTGAAAAACATGTTTTTCATATACCAGAAATGTTTGAAGCTACTGACTGAATGAAAGGAGCTGGCATCTCACTCTCTTTGAATCTTCTTTATCATGCTAGGATTAGCAGGAAAAAGCAAAAAATTTCAGAATTGCACCTTGCAATGTGGAGATATTACTGTTTGTGCATTTACAATATTCATTGATTTTTGCCATTGAAAAACATGTTTTTCATATACCAGAAATGTTTGAAGCTACTGACTGAATGAAAGGAGCTGGCATCTCACTCTCTTTGAATCTTCTTTATCATGCTAGGATTAGCAGGAAAAAGCAAAAAATTTCAGAATTGCACCTTGCAATGTGGAGATATTACTGTTTGTGCATTTACAATATTCATTGATTTTTGCCATTGAAAAACATGTTTTTCATATACCAGAAATGTTTGAAGCTACTGACTGAATGAAAGGAGCTGGCATCTCACTCTCTTTGAATCTTCTTTATCATGCTAGGATTAACAGGAAAAAGCTAAAAATTTCAGAATTGCACCGTGCAATGTGGAGATATTACTGTTTGTGCATTTACAATATTCATTGATTTTTGCCATTGAAAAACATGTTTTTCATATACCAGAAATGTTTGAAGCTACTGACTGAATGAAAGGAGCTGGCATCTCACTCTCTTTGAATCTTCTTTATTATGCTAGGATTAGCAGGAAAAAGCAAAAAATTTCAGAATTGCACCTTGCAATGTGGAGATATTACTGTTTGTGCATTTACAATATTCATTGATTTTTGCCATTGAAAAACATGTTTTTCATATACCAGAAATGTTTGAAGCTACTGACTGAATGAAAGGAGCTGGCATCTCACTCTCTTTGAATCTTCTTTATCATGCTAGGATTAACAGGAAAAAGCAAAAAATTTCAGAATTGCACCTTGCAATGTGGAGATATTACTGTTTGTGCATTTACAATATTCATTGATTTTTGCCATTGAAAAACATGTTTTTCATATACCAGAAATGTTTGAAGCTACTGACTGAATGAAAGGAGCTGGCATCTCACTCTCTTTGAATCTTCTTTATCATGCTAGGATTAGCAGGAAAAAGCAAAAAATTTCAGAATTGCACCTTGCAATGTGGAGATATTACTGTTTGTGCATTTACAATATTCATTGATTTTTGCCATTGAAAAACATGTTTTTCATATACCAGAAATGTTTGAAGCTACTGACTGAATGAAAGGAGCTGGCATCTCACTCTCTTTGAATCTTCTTTATCATGCTAGGATTAACAGGAAAAAGCTAAAAATTTCAGAATTGCACCGTGCAATGTGGAGATATTACTGTTTGTGCATTTACAATATTCATTGATTTTTGCCATTGAAAAACATGTTTTTCATATACCAGAAATGTTTGAAGCTACTGACTGAATGAAAGGAGCTGGCATCTCACTCTCTTTGAATCTTCTTTATCATGCTAGGATTAGCAGGAAAAAGCAAAAAATTTCAGAATTGCACCTTGCAATGTGGAGATATTACTGTTTGTGCATTTACAATATTCATTGATTTTTGCCATTGAAAAACATGTTTTTCATATACCAGAAATGTTTGAAGCTACTGACTGAATGAAAGGAGCTGGCATCTCACTCTCTTTGAATCTTCTTTATCATGCTAGGATTAGCAGGAAAAAGCAAAAAATTTCAGAATTGCACCTTGCAATGTGGAGATATTACTGTTTGTGCATTTACAATATTCATTGATTTTTGCCATTGAAAAACATGTTTTTCATATACCAGAAATGTTTGAAGCTACTGACTGAATGAAAGGAGCTGGCATCTCACTCTCTTTGAATCTTCTTTATCATGCTAGGATTAGCAGGAAAAAGCAAAAAATTTCAGAATTGCACCTTGCAATGTGGAGATATTACTGTTTGTGCATTTACAATATTCATTGATTTTTGCCATTGAAAAACATGTTTTTCATATACCAGAAATGTTTGAAGCTACTGACTGAATGAAAGGAGCTGGCATCTCACTCTCTTTGAATCTTCTTTATCATGCTAGGATTAACAGGAAAAAGCTAAAAATTTCAGAATTGCACCGTGCAATGTGGAGATATTACTGTTTGTGCATTTACAATATTCATTGATTTTTGCCATTGAAAAACATGTTTTTCATATACCAGAAATGTTTGAAGCTACTGACTGAATGAAAGGAGCTGGCATCTCACTCTCTTTGAATCTTCTTTATCATGCTAGGATTAGCAGGAAAAAGCAAAAAATTTCAGAATTGCACCTTGCAATGTGGAGATATTACTGTTTGTGCATTTACAATATTCATTGATTTTTGCCATTGAAAAACATGTTTTTCATATACCAGAAATGTTTGAAGCTACTGACTGAATGAAAGGAGCTGGCATCTCACTCTCTTTGAATCTTCTTTATCATGCTAGGATTAACAGGAAAAAGCAAAAAATTTCAGAATTGCACCTTGCAATGTGGAGATATTACTGTTTGTGCATTTACAATATTCATTGATTTTTGCCATTGAAAAACATGTTTTTCATATACCAGAAATGTTTGAAGCTACTGACTGAATGAAAGGAGCTGGCATCTCACTCTCTTTGAATCTTCTTTATCATGCTAGGATTAACAGGAAAAAGCTAAAAATTTCAGAATTGCACCGTGCAATGTGGAGATATTACTGTTTGTGCATTTACAATATTCATTGATTTTTGCCATTGAAAAACATGTTTTTCATATACCAGAAATGTTTGAAGCTAATGACTGAATGAAAGGAGCTGGCATCTCACTCTCTTTGAATCTTCTTTATCATGCTAGGATTAACAGGAAAAAGCTAAAAATTTCAGAATTGCACCGTGCAATGTGGAGATATTACTGTTTGTGCATTTACAATATTCATTGATTTTTGCCATTGAAAAACATGTTTTTCATATACCAGAAATGTTTGAAGCTACTGACTGAATGAAAGGAGCTGGCATCTCACTCTCTTTGAATCTTCTTTATCATGCTAGGATTAACAGGACAAAGCTAAAAATTTCAGAATTGCACCGTGCAATGTGGAGATATTACTGTTTGTGCATTTACAATATTCATTGATTTTTGCCATTGAAAAACATGTTTTTCATATACCAGAAATGTTTGAAGCTACTGACTGAATGAAAGGAGCTGGCATCTCACTCTCTTTGAATCTTCTTTATCATGCTAGGATTAGCAGGAAAAAGCAAAAAATTTCAGAATTGCACCTTGCAATGTGGAGATATTACTGTTTGTGCATTTACAATATTCATTGATTTTTGCCATTGAAAAACATGTTTTTCATATACCAGAAATGTTTGAAGCTACTGACTGAATGAAAGGAGCTGGCATCTCACTCTCTTTGAATCTTCTTTATCATGCTAGGATTAGCAGGAAAAAGCAAAAAATTTCAGAATTGCACCTTGCAATGTGGAGATATTACTGTTTGTGCATTTACAATATTCATTGATTTTTGCCATTGAAAAACATGTTTTTCATATACCAGAAATGTTTGAAGCTACTGACTGAATGAAAGGAGCTGGCATCTCACTCTCTTTGAATCTTCTTTATCATGCTAGGATTAACAGGAAAAAGCAAAAAATTTCAGAATTGCACCTTGCAATGTGGAGATATTACTGTTTGTGCATTTACAATATTCATTGATTTTTGCCATTGAAAAACATGTTTTTCATATACCAGAAATGTTTGAAGCTACTGACTGAATGAAAGGAGCTGGCATCTCACTCTCTTTGAATCTTCTTTATCATGCTAGGATTAGCAGGAAAAAGCAAAAAATTTCAGAATTGCACCTTGCAATGTGGAGATATTACTGTTTGTGCATTTACAATATTCATTGATTTTTGCCATTGAAAAACGTTTTTCATATACCAGAAATGTTTGAAGCTACTGACTGAATGAAAGGAGCTGGCATCTCACTCTCTTTGAATCTTCTTTATCATGCTAGGATTAACAGGAAAAAGCTAAAAATTTCAGAATTGCACCGTGCAATGTGGAGATATTACTGTTTGTGCATTTCCAATATTCATTGATTTTTGCCATTGAAAAACATGTTTTTCATATACCAGAAATGTTTGAAGCTACTGACTGAATGAAAGGAGCTGGCATCTCACTCTCTTTGAATCTTCTTTATCATGCTAGGATTAGCAGGAAAAAGCAAAAAATTTCAGAATTGCACCTTGCAATGTGGAGATATTACTGTTTGTGCATTTACAATATTCATTGATTTTTGCCATTGAAAAACATGTTTTTCATATACCAGAAATGTTTGAAGCTACTGACTGAATGAAAGGAGCTGGCATCTCACTCTCTTTGAATCTTCTTTATCATGCTAGGATTAGCAGGAAAAAGCAAAAAATTTCAGAATTGCACCTTGCAATGTGGAGATATTACTGTTTGTGCATTTACAATATTCATTGATTTTTGCCATTGAAAAACATGTTTTTCATATACCAGAAATGTTTGAAGCTACTGACTGAATGAAAGGAGCTGGCATCTCACTCTCTTTGAATCTTCTTTATCATGCTAGGATTAACAGGAAAAAGCAAAAAATTTCAGAATTGCACCTTGCAATTTGGAGATATTACTGTTTGTGCATTTACAATATTCATTGATTTTTGCCATTGAAAAACATGTTTTTCATATACTAGAAATGTTTGAAGCTACTGACTGAATGAAAGGAGCTGGCATCTCACTCTCTTTGAATCTTCTTTATCATGCTAGGATTAACAGGAAAAAGCAAAAAATTTCAGAATTGCACCTTGCAATGTGGAGATATTACTGTTTGTGCATTTACAATATTCATTGATTTTTGCCATTGAAAAACATGTTTTTCATATACCAGAAATGTTTGAAGCTACTGACTGAATGAAAGGAGCTGGCATCTCACTCTCTTTGAATCTTCTTTATCATGCTAGGATTAGCAGGAAAAAGCAAAAAATTTCAGAATTGCACCTTGCAATGTGGAGATATTACTGTTTGTGCATTTACAATATTCATTGATTTTTGCCATTGAAAAACATGTTTTTCATATACCAGAAATGTTTGAAGCTACTGACTGAATGAAAGGAGCTGGCATCTCACTCTCTTTGAATCTTCTTTATCATGCTAGGATTAGCAGGAAAAAGCAAAAAATTTCAGAATTGCACCTTGCAATGTGGAGATATTACTGTTTGTGCATTTACAATATTCATTGATTTTTGCCATTGAAAAACATGTTTTTCATATACCAGAAATGTTTGACGCTACTGACTGAATGAAAGGAGCTGGCATCTCACTCTCTTTGAATCTTCTTTATCATGCTAGGATTAACAGGAAAAAGCTAAAAATTTCAGAATTGCACCGTGCAATGTGGAGATATTACTGTTTGTGCATTTACAATATTCATTGATTTTTGCCATTGAAAAACATGTTTTTCATATACCAGAAATGTTTGAAGCTACTGACTGAATGAAAGGAGCTGGCATCTCACTCTCTTTGAATCTTCTTTATCATGCTAGGATTAGCAGGAAAAAGCAAAAAATTTCAGAATTGCACCTTGCAATGTGGAGATATTACTGTTTGTGCATTTACAATATTCATTGATTTTTGCCATTGAAAAACATGTTTTTCATATACCAGAAATGTTTGAAGCTACTGACTGAATGAAAGGAGCTGGCATCTCACTCTCTTTGAATCTTCTTTATCATGCTAGGATTAACAGGAAAAAGCAAAAAATTTCAGAATTGCACCTTGCAATGTGGAGATATTACTGTTTGTGCATTTACAATATTCATTGATTTTTGCCATTGAAAAACATGTTTTTCATATACCAGAAATGTTTGAAGCTACTGACTGAATGAAAGGAGCTGGCATCTCACTCTCTTTGAATCTTCTTTATCATGCTAGGATTAACAGGAAAAAGCTAAAAATTTCAGAATTGCACCGTGCAATGTGGAGATATTACTGTTTGTGCATTTACAATATTCATTGATTTTTGCCATTGAAAAACATGTTTTTCATATACCAGAAATGTTTGAAGCTAATGACTGAATGAAAGGAGCTGGCATCTCACTCTCTTTGAATCTTCTTTATCATGCTAGGATTAACAGGAAAAAGCTAAAAATTTCAGAATTGCACCGTGCAATGTGGAGATATTACTGTTTGTGCATTTACAATATTCATTGATTTTTGCCATTGAAAAACATGTTTTTCATATACCAGAAATGTTTGAAGCTACTGACTGAATGAAAGGAGCTGGCATCTCACTCTCTTTGAATCTTCTTTATCATGCTAGGATTAACAGGACAAAGCTAAAAATTTCAGAATTGCACCGTGCAATGTGGAGATATTACTGTTTGTGCATTTACAATATTCATTGATTTTTGCCATTGAAAAACATGTTTTTCATATACCAGAAATGTTTGAAGCTACTGACTGAATGAAAGGAGCTGGCATCTCACTCTCTTTGAATCTTCTTTATCATGCTAGGATTAGCAGGAAAAAGCAAAAAATTTCAGAATTGCACCTTGCAATGTGGAGATATTACTGTTTGTGCATTTACAATATTCATTGATTTTTGCCATTGAAAAACATGTTTTTCATATACCAGAAATGTTTGAAGCTACTGACTGAATGAAAGGAGCTGGCATCTCACTCTCTTTGAATCTTCTTTATCATGCTAGGATTAGCAGGAAAAAGCAAAAAATTTCAGAATTGCACCTTGCAATGTGGAGATATTACTGTTTGTGCATTTACAATATTCATTGATTTTTGCCATTGAAAAACATGTTTTTCATATACCAGAAATGTTTGAAGCTACTGACTGAATGAAAGGAGCTGGCATCTCACTCTCTTTGAATCTTCTTTATCATGCTAGGATTAACAGGAAAAAGCAAAAAATTTCAGAATTGCACCTTGCAATGTGGAGATATTACTGTTTGTGCATTTACAATATTCATTGATTTTTGCCATTGAAAAACATGTTTTTCATATACCAGAAATGTTTGAAGCTACTGACTGAATGAAAGGAGCTGGCATCTCACTCTCTTTGAATCTTCTTTATCATGCTAGGATTAGCAGGAAAAAGCAAAAAATTTCAGAATTGCACCTTGCAATGTGGAGATATTACTGTTTGTGCATTTACAATATTCATTGATTTTTGCCATTGAAAAACGTTTTTCATATACCAGAAATGTTTGAAGCTACTGACTGAATGAAAGGAGCTGGCATCTCACTCTCTTTGAATCTTCTTTATCATGCTAGGATTAACAGGAAAAAGCTAAAAATTTCAGAATTGCACCGTGCAATGTGGAGATATTACTGTTTGTGCATTTCCAATATTCATTGATTTTTGCCATTGAAAAACATGTTTTTCATATACCAGAAATGTTTGAAGCTACTGACTGAATGAAAGGAGCTGGCATCTCACTCTCTTTGAATCTTCTTTATCATGCTAGGATTAGCAGGAAAAAGCAAAAAATTTCAGAATTGCACCTTGCAATGTGGAGATATTACTGTTTGTGCATTTACAATATTCATTGATTTTTGCCATTGAAAAACATGTTTTTCATATACCAGAAATGTTTGAAGCTACTGACTGAATGAAAGGAGCTGGCATCTCACTCTCTTTGAATCTTCTTTATCATGCTAGGATTAGCAGGAAAAAGCAAAAAATTTCAGAATTGCACCTTGCAATGTGGAGATATTACTGTTTGTGCATTTACAATATTCATTGATTTTTGCCATTGAAAAACATGTTTTTCATATACCAGAAATGTTTGAAGCTACTGACTGAATGAAAGGAGCTGGCATCTCACTCTCTTTGAATCTTCTTTATCATGCTAGGATTAACAGGAAAAAGCAAAAAATTTCAGAATTGCACCTTGCAATTTGGAGATATTACTGTTTGTGCATTTACAATATTCATTGATTTTTGCCATTGAAAAACATGTTTTTCATATACCAGAAATGTTTGAAGCTACTGACTGAATGAAAGGAGCTGGCATCTCACTCTCTTTGAATCTTCTTTATCATGCTAGGATTAGCAGGAAAAAGCAAAAAATTTCAGAATTGCACCTTGCAATGTGGAGATATTACTGTTTGTGCATTTACAATATTCATTGATTTTTGCCATTGAAAAACATGTTTTTCATATACCAGAAATGTTTGAAGCTACTGACTGAATGAAAGGAGCTGGCATCTCACTCTCTTTGAATCTTCTTTATCATGCTAGGATTAACAGGAAAAAGCTAAAAATTTCAGAATTGCACCGTGCAATGTGGAGATATTACTGTTTGTGCATTTACAATATTCATTGATTTTTGCCATTGAAAAACATGTTTTTCATATACCAGAAATGTTTGAAGCTAATGACTGAATGAAAGGAGCTGGCATCTCACTCTCTTTGAATCTTCTTTATCATGCTAGGATTATCAGGAAAAAGCTAAAAATTTCAGAATTGCACCGTGCAATGTGGAGATATTACTGGTTGTGCATTTACAATATTCATTGATTTTTGCCATTGAAAAACATGTTTTTCATATACCAGAAATGTTTGAAGCTACTGACTGAATGAAAGGAGCTGGCATCTCACTCTCTTTGAATCTTCTTTATCATGCTAGGATTAACAGGACAAAGCTAAAAATTTCAGAATTGCACCGTGCAATGTGGAGATATTACTGTTTGTGCATTTACAATATTCATTGATTTTTGCCATTGAAAAACATGTTTTTCATATACCAGAAATGTTTGAAGCTACTGACTGAATGAAAGGAGCTGGCATCTCACTCTCTTTGAATCTTCTTTATCATGCTAGGATTAGCAGGAAAAAGCAAAAAATTTCAGAATTGCACCTTGCAATGTGGAGATATTACTGTTTGTGCATTTACAATATTCATTGATTTTTGCCATTGAAAAACATGTTTTTCATATACCAGAAATGTTTGAAGCTACTGACTGAATGAAAGGAGCTGGCATCTCACTCTCTTTGAATCTTCTTTATCATGCTAGGATTAGCAGGAAAAAGCAAAAAATTTCAGAATTGCACCTTGCAATGTGGAGATATTACTGTTTGTGCATTTACAATATTCATTGATTTTTGCCATTGAAAAACATGTTTTTCATATACCAGAAATGTTTGAAGCTACTGACTGAATGAAAGGAGCTGGCATCTCACTCTCTTTGAATCTTCTTTATCATGCTAGGATTAACAGGAAAAAGCAAAAAATTTCAGAATTGCACCTTGCAATGTGGAGATATTACTGTTTGTGCATTTACAATATTCATTGATTTTTGCCATTGAAAAACATGTTTTTCATATACCAGAAATGTTTGAAGCTACTGACTGAATGAAAGGAGCTGGCATCTCACTCTCTTTGAATCTTCTTTATCATGCTAGGATTAGCAGGAAAAAGCAAAAAATTTCAGAATTGCACCTTGCAATGTGGAGATATTACTGTTTGTGCATTTACAATATTCATTGATTTTTGCCATTGAAAAACGTTTTTCATATACCAGAAATGTTTGAAGCTACTGACTGAATGAAAGGAGCTGGCATCTCACTCTCTTTGAATCTTCTTTATCATGCTAGGATTAACAGGAAAAAGCTAAAAATTTCAGAATTGCACCGTGCAATGTGGAGATATTACTGTTTGTGCATTTCCAATATTCATTGATTTTTGCCATTGAAAAACATGTTTTTCATATACCAGAAATGTTTGAAGCTACTGACTGAATGAAAGGAGCTGGCATCTCACTCTCTTTGAATCTTCTTTATCATGCTAGGATTAACAGGAAAAAGCAAAAAATTTCAGAATTGCACCTTGCAATGTGGAGATATTACTGTTTGTGCATTTACAATATTCATTGATTTTTGCCATTGAAAAACATGTTTTTCATATACCAGAAATGTTTGAAGCTACTGACTGAATGAAAGGAGCTGGCATCTCACTCTCTTTGAATCTTCTTTATCATGCTAGGATTAGCAGGAAAAAGCAAAAAATTTCAGAATTGCACCTTGCAATGTGGAGATATTACTGTTTGTGCATTTACAATATTCATTGATTTTTGCCATTGAAAAACATGTTTTTCATATACCAGAAATGTTTGAAGCTACTGACTGAATGAAAGGAGCTGGCATCTCACTCTCTTTGAATCTTCTTTATCATGCTAGGATTAGCAGGAAAAAGCAAAAAATTTCAGAATTGCACCTTGCAATGTGGAGATATTACTGTTTGTGCATTTACAATATTCATTGATTTTTGCCATTGAAAAACATGTTTTTCATATACCAGAAATGTTTGAAGCTACTGACTGAATGAAAGGAGCTGGCATCTCACTCTCTTTGAATCTTCTTTATCATGCTAGGATTAACAGGAAAAAGCAAAAAATTTCAGAATTGCACCTTGCAATGTGGAGATATTACTGTTTGTGCATTTACAATATTCATTGATTTTTGCCATTGAAAAACATGTTTTTCATATACCAGAAATGTTTGAAGCTACTGACTGAATGAAAGGAGCTGGCATCTCACTCTCTTTGAATCTTCTTTATCATGCTAGGATTAACAGGAAAAAGCTAAAAATTTCAGAATTGCACCGTGCAATGTGGAGATATTACTGTTTGTGCATTTACAATATTCATTGATTTTTGCCATTGAAAAACATGTTTTTCATATACCAGAAATGTTTGAAGCTACTGACTGAATGAAAGGAGCTGGCATCTCACTCTCTTTGAATCTTCTTTATCATGCTAGGATTAGCAGGAAAAAGCAAAAAATTTCAGAATTGCACCTTGCAATGTGGAGATATTACTGTTTGTGCATTTACAATATTCATTGATTTTTGCCATTGAAAAACATGTTTTTCATATACCAGAAATGTTTGAAGCTACTGACTGAATGAAAGGAGCTGGCATCTCACTCTCTTTGAATCTTCTTTATCATGCTAGGATTAACAGGAAAAAGCAAAAAATTTCAGAATTGCACCTTGCAATGTGGAGATATTACTGTTTGTGCATTTACAATATTCATTGATTTTTGCCATTGAAAAACATGTTTTTCATATACCAGAAATGTTTGAAGCTACTGACTGAATGAAAGGAGCTGGCATCTCACTCTCTTTGAATCTTCTTTATCATGCTAGGATTAACAGGAAAAAGCTAAAAATTTCAGAATTGCACCGTGCAATGTGGAGATATTACTGTTTGTGCATTTACAATATTCATTGATTTTTGCCATTGAAAAACATGTTTTTCATATACCAGAAATGTTTGAAGCTAATGACTGAATGAAAGGAGCTGGCATCTCACTCTCTTTGAATCTTCTTTATCATGCTAGGATTAACAGGAAAAAGCTAAAAATTTCAGAATTGCACCGTGCAATGTGGAGATATTACTGTTTGTGCATTTACAATATTCATTGATTTTTGCCATTGAAAAACATGTTTTTCATATACCAGAAATGTTTGAAGCTACTGACTGAATGAAAGGAGCTGGCATCTCACTCTCTTTGAATCTTCTTTATCATGCTAGGATTAACAGGACAAAGCTAAAAATTTCAGAATTGCACCGTGCAATGTGGAGATATTACTGTTTGTGCATTTACAATATTCATTGATTTTTGCCATTGAAAAACATGTTTTTCATATACCAGAAATGTTTGAAGCTACTGACTGAATGAAAGGAGCTGGCATCTCACTCTCTTTGAATCTTCTTTATCATGCTAGGATTAGCAGGAAAAAGCAAAAAATTTCAGAATTGCACCTTGCAATGTGGAGATATTACTGTTTGTGCATTTACAATATTCATTGATTTTTGCCATTGAAAAACATGTTTTTCATATACCAGAAATGTTTGAAGCTACTGACTGAATGAAAGGAGCTGGCATCTCACTCTCTTTGAATCTTCTTTATCATGCTAGGATTAGCAGGAAAAAGCAAAAAATTTCAGAATTGCACCTTGCAATGTGGAGATATTACTGTTTGTGCATTTACAATATTCATTGATTTTTGCCATTGAAAAACATGTTTTTCATATACCAGAAATGTTTGAAGCTACTGACTGAATGAAAGGAGCTGGCATCTCACTCTCTTTGAATCTTCTTTATCATGCTAGGATTAACAGGAAAAAGCAAAAAATTTCAGAATTGCACCTTGCAATGTGGAGATATTACTGTTTGTGCATTTACAATATTCATTGATTTTTGCCATTGAAAAACATGTTTTTCATATACCAGAAATGTTTGAAGCTACTGACTGAATGAAAGGAGCTGGCATCTCACTCTCTTTGAATCTTCTTTATCATGCTAGGATTAGCAGGAAAAAGCAAAAAATTTCAGAATTGCACCTTGCAATGTGGAGATATTACTGTTTGTGCATTTACAATATTCATTGATTTTTGCCATTGAAAAACGTTTTTCATATACCAGAAATGTTTGAAGCTACTGACTGAATGAAAGGAGCTGGCATCTCACTCTCTTTGAATCTTCTTTATCATGCTAGGATTAACAGGAAAAAGCTAAAAATTTCAGAATTGCACCGTGCAATGTGGAGATATTACTGTTTGTGCATTTCCAATATTCATTGATTTTTGCCATTGAAAAACATGTTTTTCATATACCAGAAATGTTTGAAGCTACTGACTGAATGAAAGGAGCTGGCATCTCACTCTCTTTGAATCTTCTTTATCATGCTAGGATTAGCAGGAAAAAGCAAAAAATTTCAGAATTGCACCTTGCAATGTGGAGATATTACTGTTTGTGCATTTACAATATTCATTGATTTTTGCCATTGAAAAACATGTTTTTCATATACCAGAAATGTTTGAAGCTACTGACTGAATGAAAGGAGCTGGCATCTCACTCTCTTTGAATCTTCTTTATCATGCTAGGATTAGCAGGAAAAAGCAAAAAATTTCAGAATTGCACCTTGCAATGTGGAGATATTACTGTTTGTGCATTTACAATATTCATTGATTTTTGCCATTGAAAAACATGTTTTTCATATACCAGAAATGTTTGAAGCTACTGACTGAATGAAAGGAGCTGGCATCTCACTCTCTTTGAATCTTCTTTATCATGCTAGGATTAACAGGAAAAAGCAAAAAATTTCAGAATTGCACCTTGCAATTTGGAGATATTACTGTTTGTGCATTTACAATATTCATTGATTTTTGCCATTGAAAAACATGTTTTTCATATACCAGAAATGTTTGAAGCTACTGACTGAATGAAAGGAGCTGGCATCTCACTCTCTTTGAATCTTCTTTATCATGCTAGGATTAGCAGGAAAAAGCAAAAAATTTCAGAATTGCACCTTGCAATGTGGAGATATTACTGTTTGTGCATTTACAATATTCATTGATTTTTGCCATTGAAAAACATGTTTTTCATATACCAGAAATGTTTGAAGCTACTGACTGAATGAAAGGAGCTGGCATCTCACTCTCTTTGAATCTTCTTTATCATGCTAGGATTAACAGGAAAAAGCTAAAAATTTCAGAATTGCACCGTGCAATGTGGAGATATTACTGTTTGTGCATTTACAATATTCATTGATTTTTGCCATTGAAAAACATGTTTTTCATATACCAGAAATGTTTGAAGCTAATGACTGAATGAAAGGAGCTGGCATCTCACTCTCTTTGAATCTTCTTTATCATGCTAGGATTAACAGGAAAAAGCTAAAAATTTCAGAATTGCACCGTGCAATGTGGAGATATTACTGTTTGTGCATTTACAATATTCATTGATTTTTGCCATTGAAAAACATGTTTTTCATATACCAGAAATGTTTGAAGCTACTGACTGAATGAAAGGAGCTGGCATCTCACTCTCTTTGAATCTTCTTTATCATGCTAGGATTAACAGGACAAAGCTAAAAATTTCAGAATTGCACCGTGCAATGTGGAGATATTACTGTTTGTGCATTTACAATATTCATTGATTTTTGCCATTGAAAAACATGTTTTTCATATACCAGAAATGTTTGAAGCTACTGACTGAATGAAAGGAGCTGGCATCTCACTCTCTTTGAATCTTCTTTATCATGCTAGGATTAGCAGGAAAAAGCAAAAAATTTCAGAATTGCACCTTGCAATGTGGAGATATTACTGTTTGTGCATTTACAATATTCATTGATTTTTGCCATTGAAAAACATGTTTTTCATATACCAGAAATGTTTGAAGCTACTGACTGAATGAAAGGAGCTGGCATCTCACTCTCTTTGAATCTTCTTTATCATGCTAGGATTAGCAGGAAAAAGCAAAAAATTTCAGAATTGCACCTTGCAATGTGGAGATATTACTGTTTGTGCATTTACAATATTCATTGATTTTTGCCATTGAAAAACATGTTTTTCATATACCAGAAATGTTTGAAGCTACTGACTGAATGAAAGGAGCTGGCATCTCACTCTCTTTGAATCTTCTTTATCATGCTAGGATTAACAGGAAAAAGCAAAAAATTTCAGAATTGCACCTTGCAATGTGGAGATATTACTGTTTGTGCATTTACAATATTCATTGATTTTTGCCATTGAAAAACATGTTTTTCATATACCAGAAATGTTTGAAGCTACTGACTGAATGAAAGGAGCTGGCATCTCACTCTCTTTGAATCTTCTTTATCATGCTAGGATTAGCAGGAAAAAGCAAAAAATTTCAGAATTGCACCTTGCAATGTGGAGATATTACTGTTTGTGCATTTACAATATTCATTGATTTTTGCCATTGAAAAACGTTTTTCATATACCAGAAATGTTTGAAGCTACTGACTGAATGAAAGGAGCTGGCATCTCACTCTCTTTGAATCTTCTTTATCATGCTAGGATTAACAGGAAAAAGCTAAAAATTTCAGAATTGCACCGTGCAATGTGGAGATATTACTGTTTGTGCATTTCCAATATTCATTGATTTTTGCCATTGAAAAACATGTTTTTCATATACCAGAAATGTTTGAAGCTACTGACTGAATGAAAGGAGCTGGCATCTCACTCTCTTTGAATCTTCTTTATCATGCTAGGATTAGCAGGAAAAAGCAAAAAATTTCAGAATTGCACCTTGCAATGTGGAGATATTACTGTTTGTGCATTTACAATATTCATTGATTTTTGCCATTGAAAAACATGTTTTTCATATACCAGAAATGTTTGAAGCTACTGACTGAATGAAAGGAGCTGGCATCTCACTCTCTTTGAATCTTCTTTATCATGCTAGGATTAGCAGGAAAAAGCAAAAAATTTCAGAATTGCACCTTGCAATGTGGAGATATTACTGTTTGTGCATTTACAATATTCATTGATTTTTGCCATTGAAAAACATGTTTTTCATATACCAGAAATGTTTGAAGCTACTGACTGAATGAAAGGAGCTGGCATCTCACTCTCTTTGAATCTTCTTTATCATGCTAGGATTAACAGGAAAAAGCAAAAAATTTCAGAATTGCACCTTGCAATTTGGAGATATTACTGTTTGTGCATTTACAATATTCATTGATTTTTGCCATTGAAAAACATGTTTTTCATATACCAGAAATGTTTGAAGCTACTGACTGAATGAAAGGAGCTGGCATCTCACTCTCTTTGAATCTTCTTTATCATGCTAGGATTAGCAGGAAAAAGCAAAAAATTTCAGAATTGCACCTTGCAATGTGGAGATATTACTGTTTGTGCATTTACAATATTCATTGATTTTTGCCATTGAAAAACATGTTTTTCATATACCAGAAATGTTTGAAGCTACTGACTGAATGAAAGGAGCTGGCATCTCACTCTCTTTGAATCTTCTTTATCATGCTAGGATTAACAGGAAAAAGCTAAAAATTTCAGAATTGCACCGTGCATTGTGGAGATATTACTGTTTGTGCATTTACAATATTCATTGATTTTTGCCATTGAAAAACATGTTTTTCATATACCAGAAATGTTTGAAGCTACTGACTGAATGAAAGGAGCTGGCATCTCACTCTCTTTGAATCTTCTTTATCATGCTAGGATTAGCAGGAAAAAGCAAAAAATTTCAGAATTGCACCTTGCAATGTGGAGATATTACTGTTTGTGCATTTACAATATTCATTGATTTTTGCCATTGAAAAACATGTTTTTCATATACCAGAAATGTTTGAAGCTACTGACTGAATGAAAGGAGCTGGCATCTCACTCTCTTTGAATCTTCTTTATCATGCTAGGATTAACAGGAAAAAGCTAAAAATTTCAGAATTGCACCGTGCAATGTGGAGATATTACTGTTTGTGCATTTACAATATTCATTGATTTTTGCCATTGAAAAACATGTTTTTCATATACCAGAAATGTTTGAAGCTAATGACTGAATGAAAGGAGCTGGCATCTCACTCTCTTTGAATCTTCTTTATCATGCTAGGATTAACAGGAAAAAGCTAAAAATTTCAGAATTGCACCGTGCAATGTGGAGATATTACTGTTTGTGCATTTACAATATTCATTGATTTTTGCCATTGAAAAACATGTTTTTCATATACCAGAAATGTTTGAAGCTACTGACTGAATGAAAGGAGCTGGCATCTCACTCTCTTTGAATCTTCTTTATCATGCTAGGATTAACAGGACAAAGATAAAAATTTCAGAATTGCACCGTGCAATGTGGAGATATTACTGTTTGTGCATTTACAATATTCATTGATTTTTGCCATTGAAAAACATGTTTTTCATATACCAGAAATGTTTGAAGCTACTGACTGAATGAAAGGAGCTGGCATCTCACTCTCTTTGAATCTTCTTTATCATGCTAGGATTAACAGGACAAAGATAAAAATTTCAGAATTGCACCGTGCAATGTGGAGATATTACTGTTTGTGCATTTACAATATTCATTGATTTTTGCCATTGAAAAACATGTTTTTCATATACCAGAAATGTTTGAAGCTACTGACTGAATGAAAGGAGCTGGCATCTCACTCTGAATCTTCTTTATCATGCTAGGATTAACAGGAAAAAGCTAAAAATTTCAGAATTGCACCGTGCAATGTGGAGATATTACTGTTTGTGCATTTACAATATTCATTGATTTTTGCCATTGAAAAACATGTTTTTCATATACCAGAAATGTTTGAAGCTACTGACTGAATGAAAGGAGCTGGCATCTCACTCTCTTTGAATCTTCTTTATCATGCTAGGATTAGCAGGAAAAAGCAAAAAATTTCAGAATTGCACCTTGCAATGTGGAGATATTACTGTTTGTGCATTTACAATATTCATTGATTTTTGCCATTGAAAAACATGTTTTTCATATACCAGAAATGTTTGAAGCTACTGACTGAATGAAAGGAGCTGGCATCTCACTCTCTTTGAATCTTCTTTATCATGCTAGGATTAACAGGAAAAAGCAAAAAATTTCAGAATTGCACCTTGCAATGTGGAGATATTACTGTTTGTGCATTTACAATATTCATTGATTTTTGCCATTGAAAAACATGTTTTTCATATACCAGAAATGTTTGAAGCTACTGACTGAATGAAAGGAGCTGGCATCTCACTCTCTTTGAATCTTCTTTATCATGCTAGGATTAACAGGAAAAAGCTAAAAATTTCAGAATTGCACCGTGCAATGTGGAGATACTACTGTTTGTGCATTTACAATATTCATTGATTTTTGCCATTGAAAAACATGTTTTTCATATACCAGAAATGTTTGAAGCTACTGACTGAATGAAAGGAGCTGGCATCTCACTCTCTTTGAATCTTCTTTATCATGCTAGGATTAACAGGAAAAAGCAAAAAATTTCAGAATTGCACCTTGCAATGTGGAGATATTACTGTTTGTGCATTTACAATATTCATTGATTTTTGCCATTGAAAAACATGTTTTTCATATACCAGAAATGTTTGAAGCTACTGACTGAATGAAAGGAGCTGGCATCTCACTCTCTTTGAATCTTCTTTATCATGCTAGGATTAACAGGAAAAAGCTAAAAATTTCAGAATTGCACCGTGCAATGTGGAGATATTTCTGTTTGTGCATTTACAATATTCATTGATTTTTGCCATTGAAAAACATGTTTTTCATATACCAGAAATGTTTGAAGCTACTGACTGAATGAAAGGAGCTGGCATCTCACTCTCTTTGAATCTTCTTTATCATGCTAGGATTAACAGGACAAAGCTAAAAATTTCAGAATTGCACCGTGCAATGTGGAGATATTACTGTTTGTGCATTTACAATATTCATTGATTTTTGCCATTGAAAAACATGTTTTTCATATACCAGAAATGTTTGAAGCTACTGACTGAATGAAAGGAGCTGGCATCTCACTCTCTTTGATTCTTCTTTATCATGCTAGGATTAGCAGGAAAAAGCAAAAAATTTCAGAATTGCACCTTGCAATGTGGAGATATTACTGTTTGTGCATTTACAATATTCATTGATTTTTGCCATTGAAAAACATGTTTTTCATATACCAGAAATGTTTGAAGCTACTGACTGAATGAAAGGAGCTGGCATCTCACTCTCTTTGAATCTTCTTTATCATGCTAGGATTAGCAGGAAAAAGCAAAAAATTTCAGAATTGCACCTTGCAATGTGGAGATATTACTGTTTGTGCATTTACAATATTCATTGATTTTTGCCATTGAAAAACATGTTTTTCATATACCAGAAATGTTTGAAGCTACTGACTGAATGAAAGGAGCTGGCATCTCACTCTCTTTGAATCTTCTTTATCATGCTAGGATTAACAGGAAAAAGCAAAAAATTTCAGAATTGCACCTTGCAATGTGGAGATATTACTGTTTGTGCATTTACAATATTCATTGATTTTTGCCATTGAAAAACATGTTTTTCATATACCAGAAATGTTTGAAGCTACTGACTGAATGAAAGGAGCTGGCATCTCACTCTCTTTGAATCTTCTTTATCATGCTAGGATTAGCAGGAAAAAGCAAAAAATTTCAGAATTGCACCTTGCAATGTGGAGATATTACTG
This sequence comes from Phyllobates terribilis, assembly GCF_046119375.1. Classification (NCBI taxonomy): domain Eukaryota; kingdom Metazoa; phylum Chordata; class Amphibia; order Anura; family Dendrobatidae; genus Phyllobates; species Phyllobates terribilis. The sequence goes on from NW_027364412.1 coordinate 168,924, forward strand.
TTTGTGCATTTACAATATTCATTGATTTTTGCCATTGAAAAACGTTTTTCATATACCAGAAATGTTTGAAGCTACTGACTGAATGAAAGGAGCTGGCATCTCACTCTCTTTGAATCTTCTTTATCATGCTAGGATTAACAGGAAAAAGCTAAAAATTTCAGAATTGCACCGTGCAATGTGGAGATATTACTGTTTGTGCATTTCCAATATTCATTGATTTTTGCCATTGAAAAACATGTTTTTCATATACCAGAAATGTTTGAAGCTACTGACTGAATGAAAGGAGCTGGCATCTCACTCTCTTTGAATCTTCTTTATCATGCTAGGATTAGCAGGAAAAAGCAAAAAATTTCAGAATTGCACCTTGCAATGTGGAGATATTACTGTTTGTGCATTTACAATATTCATTGATTTTTGCCATTGAAAAACATGTTTTTCATATACCAGAAATGTTTGAAGCTACTGACTGAATGAAAGGAGCTGGCATCTCACTCTCTTTGAATCTTCTTTATCATGCTAGGATTAGCAGGAAAAAGCAAAAAATTTCAGAATTGCACCTTGCAATGTGGAGATATTACTGTTTGTGCATTTACAATATTCATTGATTTTTGCCATTGAAAAACATGTTTTTCATATACCAGAAATGTTTGAAGCTACTGACTGAATGAAAGGAGCTGGCATCTCACTCTCTTTGAATCTTCTTTATCATGCTAGGATTAACAGGAAAAAGCAAAAAATTTCAGAATTGCACCTTGCAATTTGGAGATATTACTGTTTGTGCATTTACAATATTCATTGATTTTTGCCATTGAAAAACATGTTTTTCATATACCAGAAATGTTTGAAGCTACTGACTGAATGAAAGGAGCTGGCATCTCACTCTCTTTGAATCTTCTTTATCATGCTAGGATTAGCAGGAAAAAGCAAAAAATTTCAGAATTGCACCTTGCAATGTGGAGATATTACTGTTTGTGCATTTACAATATTCATTGATTTTTGCCATTGAAAAACGTTTTTCATATACCAGAAATGTTTGAAGCTACTGACTGAATGAAAGGAGCTGGCATCTCACTCTCTTTGAATCTTCTTTATCATGCTAGGATTAACAGGAAAAAGCTAAAAATTTCAGAATTGCACCGTGCAATGTGGAGATATTACTGTTTGTGCATTTACAATATTCATTGATTTTTGCCATTGAAAAACATGTTTTTCATATACCAGAAATGTTTGAAGCTACTGACTGAATGAAAGGAGCTGGCATCTCACTCTCTTTGAATCTTCTTTATCATGCTAGGATTAGCAGGAAAAAGCAAAAAATTTCAGAATTGCACCTTGCAATGTGGAGATATTACTGTTTGTGCATTTACAATATTCATTGATTTTTGCCATTGAAAAACATGTTTTTCATATACCAGAAATGTTTGAAGCTACTGACTGAATGAAAGGAGCTGGCATCTCACTCTCTTTGAATCTTCTTTATCATGCTAGGATTAACAGGAAAAAGCTAAAAATTTCAGAATTGCACCGTGCAATGTGGAGATATTACTGTTTGTGCATTTACAATATTCATTGATTTTTGCCATTGAAAAACATGTTTTTCATATACCAGAAATGTTTGAAGCTAATGACTGAATGAAAGGAGCTGGCATCTCACTCTCTTTGAATCTTCTTTATCATGCTAGGATTAACAGGAAAAAGCTAAAAATTTCAGAATTGCACCGTGCAATGTGGAGATATTACTGTTTGTGCATTTACAATATTCATTGATTTTTGCCATTGAAAAACATGTTTTTCATAAACCAGAAATGTTTGAAGCTACTGACTGAATGAAAGGAGCTGGCATCTCACTCTCTTTGAATCTTCTTTATCATGCTAGGATTAACAGGACAAAGATAAAAATTTCAGAATTGCACCGTGCAATGTGGAGATATTACTGTTTGTGCATTTACAATATTCATTGATTTTTGCCATTGAAAAACATGTTTTTCATATACCAGAAATGTTTGAAGCAACTGACTGAATGAAAGGAGCTGGCATCTCACTCTCTTTGAATCTTCTTTATCATGCTAGGATTAGCAGGAAAAAGCAAAAAATTTCAGAATTGCACCTTGCAATGTGGAGATATTACTGTTTGTGCATTTACAATATTCATTGATTTTTGCCATTGAAAAACATGTTTTTCATATACCAGAAATGTTTGAAGCTACTGACTGAATGAAAGGAGCTGGCATCTCACTCTCTTTGAATCTTCTTTATCATGCTAGGATTAGCAGGAAAAAGCAAAAAATTTCAGAATTGCACCTTGCAATGTGGAGATATTACTGTTTGTGCATTTACAATATTCATTGTTTTTGCCATTGAAAAACATGTTTTTCATATACCAGAAATGTTTGAAGCTACTGACTGAATGAAAGGAGCTGGCATCTCACTCTGAATCTTCTTTATCATGCTAGGATTAACAGGAAAAAGCTAAAAATTTCAGAATTGCACCGTGCAATGTGGAGATATTACTGTTTGTGCATTTACAATATTCATTGATTTTTGCCATTGAAAAACATGTTTTTCATATACCAGAAATGTTTGAAGCTACTGACTGAATGAAAGGAGCTGGCATCTCACTCTCTTTGAATCTTCTTTATCATGCTAGGATTAGCAGGAAAAAGCAAAAAATTTCAGAATTGCACCTTGCAATGTGGAGATATTACTGTTTGTGCATTTACAATATTCATTGATTTTTGCCATTGAAAAACATGTTTTTCATATACCAGAAATGTTTGAAGCTACTGACTGAATGAAAGGAGCTGGCATCTCACTCTCTTTGAATCTTCTTTATCATGCTAGGATTAACAGGAAAAAGCAAAAAATTTCAGAATTGCACCTTGCAATGTGGAGATATTACTGCTTGTGCATTTACAATATTCATTGATTTTTGCCATTGAAAAACATGTTTTTCATATACCAGAAATGTTTGAAGCTACTGACTGAATGAAAGGAGCTGGCATCTCACTCTCTTTGAATCTTCTTTATCATGCTAGGATTAACAGGAAAAAGCTAAAAATTTCAGAATTGCACCGTGCAATGTGGAGATATTACTGTTTGTGCATTTACAATATTCATTGATTTTTGCCATTGAAAAACATGTTTTTCATATACCAGAAATGTTTGAAGCTACTGACTGAATGAAAGGAGCTGGCATCTCACTCTCTTTGAATCTTCTTTATCATGCTAGGATTAACAGGAAAAAGCAAAAAATTTCAGAATTGCACCTTGCAATGTGGAGATATTACTGTTTGTGCATTTACAATATTCATTGATTTTTGCCATTGAAAAACATGTTTTTCATATACCAGAAATGTTTGAAGCTACTGACTGAATGAAAGGAGCTGGCATCTCACTCTCTTTGAATCTTCTTTATCATGCTAGGATTAACAGGAAAAAGCTAAAAATTTCAGAATTGCACCTTGCAATGTGGAGATATTTCTGTTTGTGCATTTACAATATTCATTGATTTTTGCCATTGAAAAACATGTTTTTCATATACCAGAAATGTTTGAAGCTACTGACTGAATGAAAGGAGCTGGCATCTCACTCTCTTTGAATCTTCTTTATCATGCTAGGATTAACAGGACAAAGCTAAAAATTTCAGAATTGCACCGTGCAATGTGGAGATATTACTGTTTGTGCATTTACAATATTCATTGATTTTTGCCATTGAAAAACATGTTTTTCATATACCAGAAATGTTTGAAGCTACTGACTGAATGAAAGGAGCTGGCATCTCACTCTTTTTGAATCTTCTTTATCATGCTAGGATTAGCAGGAAAAAGCAAAAAATTTCAGAATTGCACCTTGCAATGTGGAGATATTACTGTTTGTGCATTTACAATATTCATTGATTTTTGCCATTGAAAAACATGTTTTTCATATACCAGAAATGTTTGAAGCTACTGACTGAATGAAAGGAGCTGGCATCTCACTCTCATTGAATCTTCTTTATCATGCTAGGATTAGCAGGAAAAAGCAAAAAATTTCAGAATTGCACCTTGCAATGTGGAGATATTACTGTTTGTGCATTTACAATATTCATTGATTTTTGCCATTGAAAAACATGTTTTTCATATACCAGAAATGTTTGAAGCTACTGACTGAATGAAAGGAGCTGGCATCTCACTCTCTTTGAATCTTCTTTATCATGCTAGGATTAACAGGAAAAAGCAAAAAATTTCAGAATTGCACCTTGCAATGTGGAGATATTACTGTTTGTGCATTTACAATATTCATTGATTTTTGCCATTGAAAAACATGTTTTTCATATACCAGAAATGTTTGAAGCTACTGACTGAATGAAAGGAGCTGGCATCTCACTCTCTTTGAATCTTCTTTATCATGCTAGGATTAGCAGGAAAAAGCAAAAAATTTCAGAATTGCACCTTGCAATGTGGAGATATTACTGTTTGTGCATTTACAATATTCATTGATTTTTGCCATTGAAAAACATGTTTTTCATATACCAGAAATGTTTGAAGCTACTGACTGAATGAAAGGAGCTGGCATCTCACTCTGAATCTTCTTTATCATGCTAGGATTAACAGGAAAAAGCTAAAAATTTCAGAATTGCACCGTGCAATGTGGAGATATTACTGTTTGTGCATTTACAATATTCATTGATTTTTGCCATTGAAAAACATGTTTTTCATATACCAGAAATGTTTGAAGCTACTGACTGAATGAAAGGAGCTGGCATCTCACTCTCTTTGAATCTTCTTTATCATGCTAGGATTAACAGGAAAAAGCTAAAAATTTCAGAATTGCACCGTGCAATGTGGAGATATTACTGTTTGTGCATTTACAATATTCATTGATTTTTGCCATTGAAAAACATGTTTTTCATATACCAGAAATGTTTGAAGCTACTGACTGAATGAAAGGAGCTGGCATCTCACTCTCTTTGAATCTTCTTTATCATGCTAGGATTAACAGGACAAAGCTAAAAATTTCAGAATTGCACCGTGCAATGTGGAGATATTACTGTTTGTGCATTTACAATATTCATTGATTTTTGCCATTGAAAAACATGTTTTTCATATACCAGAAATGTTTGAAGCTACTGACTGAATGAAAGGAGCTGGCATCTCACTCTCTTTGAATCTTCTTTATCATGCTAGGATTAACAGGACAAAGCTAAAAATTTCAGAATTGCACCGTGCAATGTGGAGATATTACTGTTTGTGCATTTACAATATTCATTGATTTTTGCCATTGAAAAACATGTTTTTCATATACCAGAAATGTTTGAAGCTACTGACTGAATGAAAGGAGCTGGCATCTCACTCTCTTTGAATCTTCTTTATCATGCTAGGATTAACAGGACAAAGCTAAAAATTTCAGAATTGCACCGTGCAATGTGGAGATATTACTGTTTGTGCATTTACAATATTCATTGATTTTTGCCATTGAAAAACATGTTTTTCATATACCAGAAATGTTTGAAGCTACTGACTGAATGAAAGGAGCTGGCATCTCACTCTCTTTGAATCTTCTTTATCATGCTAGGATTAGCAGGAAAAAGCAAAAAAATTCAGAATTGCACCTTGCAATGTGGAGATATTACTGTTTGTGCATTTACAATATTCATTGATTTTTGCCATTGAAAAACATGTTTTTCATATACCAGAAATGTTTGAAGCTACTGACTGAATGAAAGGAGCTGGCATCTCACTCTCTTTGAATCTTCTTTATCATGCTAGGATTAGCAGGAAAAAGCAAAAAATTTCAGAATTGCACCTTGCAATGTGGAGATATTACTGTTTGTGCATTTACAATATTCATTGATTTTTGCCATTGAAAAACATGTTTTTCATATACCAGAAATGTTTGAAGCTACTGACTGAATGAAAGGAGCTGGCATCTCACTCTCTTTGAATCTTCTTTATCATGCTAGGATTAACAGGAAAAAGCAAAAAATTTCAGAATTGCACCTTGCAATGTGGAGATATTACTGTTTGTGCATTTACAATATTCATTGATTTTTGCCATTGAAAAACATGTTTTTCATATACCAGAAATGTTTGAAGCTACTGACTGAATGAAAGGAGCTGGCATCTCACTCTCTTTGAATCTTCTTTATCATGCTAGGATTAGCAGGAAAAAGCAAAAAATTTCAGAATTGCACCTTGCAATGTGGAGATATTACTGTTTGTGCATTTACAATATTCATTGATTTTTGCCATTGAAAAACATGTTTTTCATATACCAGAAATGTTTGAAGCTACTGACTGAATGAAAGGAGCTGGCATCTCACTCTCTTTGAATCTTCTTTATCATGCTAGGATTAACAGGAAAAAGCAAAAAATTTCAGAATTGCACCTTGCAATGTGGAGATATTACTGTTTGTGCATTTACAATATTCATTGATTTTTGCCATTGAAAAACATGTTTTTCATATACCAGAAATGTTTGAAGCTACTGACTGAATGAAAGGAGCTGGCATCTCACTCTCTTTGAATCTTCTTTATCATGCTAGGATTAACAGGAAAAAGCTAAAAATTTCAGAATTGCACCGTGCAATGTGGAGATATTACTGTTTGTGCATTTACAATATTCATTGATTTTTGCCATTGAAAAACATGTTTTTCATATACCAGAAATGTTTGAAGCTACTGACTGAATGAAAGGAGCTGGCATCTCACTCTCTTTGAATCTTCTTTATCATGCTAGGATTAACAGGAAAAAGCTAAAAATTTCAGAATTGCACCTTGCAATGTGGAGATATTACTGTTTGTGCATTTACAATATTCATTGATTTTTGCCATTGAAAAACATGTTTTTCATATACCAGAAATGTTTGAAGCTACTGACTGAATGAAAGGAGCTGGCATCTCACTCTCTTTGAATCTTCTTTATCATGCTAGGATTAGCAGGAAAAAGCAAAAAATTTCAGAATTGCACCTTGCAATGTGGAGATATTACTGTTTGTGCATTTACAATATTCATTGATTTTTGCCATTGAAAAACATGTTTTTCATATACCAGAAATGTTTGAAGCTACTGACTGAATGAAAGGAGCTGGCATCTCACTCTCTTTGAATCTTCTTTATCATGCTAGGATTAACAGGAAAAAGCAAAAAATTTCAGAATTGCACCTTGCAATGTGGAGATATTACTGTTTGTGCATTTACAATATTCATTGATTTTTGCCATTGAAAAACATGTTTTTCATATACCAGAAATGTTTGAAGCTACTGACTGAATGAAAGGAGCTGGCATCTCACTCTCTTTGAATCTTCTTTATCATGCTAGGATTAACAGGAAAAAGCTAAAAATTTCAGAATTGCACCGTGCAATGTGGAGATATTACTGTTTGTGCATTTACAATATTCATTGATTTTTGCCATTGAAAAACATGTTTTTCATATACCAGAAATGTTTGAAGCTAATGACTGAATGAAAGGAGCTGGCATCTCACTCTCTTTGAATCTTCTTTATCATGCTAGGATTAACAGGAAAAAGCTAAAAATTTCAGAATTGCAACGTGCAATGTGGAGATATTACTGTTTGTGCATTTACAATATTCATTGATTTTTGCCATTGAAAAACATGTTTTTCATATACCAGAAATGTTTGAAGCTACTGACTGAATGAAAGGAGCTGGCATCTCACTCTCTTTGAATCTTTATCATGCTAGGATTAACAGGACAAAGCTAAAAATTTCAGAATTGCACCGTGCAATGTGGAGATATTACTGTTTGTGCATTTACAATATTCATTGATTTTTGCCATTGAAAAACATGTTTTTCATATACCAGAAATGTTTGAAGCTACTGACTGAATGAAAGGAGCTGGCATCTCACTCTCTTTGAATCTTCTTTATCATGCTAGGATTAACAGGAAAAAGCTAAAAATTTCAGAATTGCACCGTGCAATGTGGAGATATTACTGTTTGTGCATTTACAATATTCATTGATTTTTGCCATTGAAAAACATGTTTTTCATATACCAGAAATGTTTGAAGCTACTGACTGAATGAAAGGAGCTGGCATCTCACTCTCTTTGAATCTTCTTTATCATGCTAGGATTAACAGGACAAAGCTAAAATTTCAGAATTGCACCGTGCAATGTGGAGATATTACTGTTTGTGCATTTACAATATTCATTGATTTTTGCCATTGAAAAACATGTTTTTCATATACCAGAAATGTTTGAAGCTACTGACTGAATGAAAGGAGCTGGCATCTCACTCTCTTTGAATCTTCTTTATCATGCTAGGATTAGCAGGAAAAAGCAAAAAAATTCAGAATTGCACCTTGCAATGTGGAGATATTACTGTTTGTGCATTTACAATATTCATTGATTTTTGCCATTGAAAAACATGTTTTTCATATACCAGAAATGTTTGAAGCTACTGACTGAATGAAAGGAGCTGGCATCTCACTCTCTTTGAATCTTCTTTATCATGCTAGGATTAGCAGGAAAAAGCAAAAAATTTCAGAATTGCACCTTGCAATGTGGAGATATTACTGTTTGTGCATTTACAATATTCATTGATTTTTGCCATTGAAAAACATGTTTTTCATATACCAGAAATGTTTGAAGCTACTGACTGAATGAAAGGAGCTGGCATCTCACTCTCTTTGAATCTTCTTTATCATGCTAGGATTAACAGGAAAAAGCAAAAAATTTCAGAATTGCACCTTGCAATGTGGAGATATTACTGTTTGTGCATTTACAATATTCATTGATTTTTGCCATTGAAAAACATGTTTTTCATATACCAGAAATGTTTGAAGCTACTGACTGAATGAAAGGAGCTGGCATCTCACTCTCTTTGAATCTTCTTTATCATGCTAGGATTAGCAGGAAAAAGCAAAAAATTTCAGAATTGCACCTTGCAATGTGGAGATATTACTGTTTGTGCATTTACAATATTCATTGATTTTTGCCATTGAAAAACATGTTTTTCATATACCAGAAATGTTTGAAGCTACTGACTGAATGAAAGGAGCTGGCATCTCACTCTCTTTGAATCTTCTTTATCATGCTAGGATTAACAGGAAAAAGCTAAAAATTTCAGAATTGCACCGTGCAATGTGGAGATATTACTGTTTGTGCATTTACAATATTCATTGATTTTTGCCATTGAAAAACATGTTTTTCATATACCAGAAATGTTTGAAGCTACTGACTGAATGAAAGGAGCTGGCATCTCACTCTCTTTGAATCTTCTTTATCATGCTAGGATTAGCAGGAAAAAGCAAAAAATTTCAGAATTGCACCTTGCAATGTGGAGATATTACTGTTTGTGCATTTACAATATTCATTGATTTTTGCCATTGAAAAACATGTTTTTCATATACCAGAAATGTTTGAAGCTACTGACTGAATGAAAGGAGCTGGCATCTCACTCTCTTTGAATCTTCTTTATCATGCTAGGATTAACAGGAAAAAGCAAAAAATTTCAGAATTGCACCTTGCAATGTGGAGATATTACTGTTTGTGCATTTACAATATTCATTGATTTTTGCCATTGAAAAACATGTTTTTCATATACCAGAAATGTTTGAAGCTACTGACTGAATGAAAGGAGCTGGCATCTCACTCTCTTTGAATCTTCTTTATCATGCTAGGATTAACAGGAAAAAGCTAAAAATTTCAGAATTGCACCGTGCAATGTGGAGATATTACTGTTTGTGCATTTACAATATTCATTGATTTTTGCCATTGAAAAACATGTTTTTCATATACCAGAAATGTTTGAAGCTAATGACTGAATGAAAGGAGCTGGCATCTCACTCTCTTTGAATCTTCTTTATCATGCTAGGATTAACAGGAAAAAGCTAAAAATTTCAGAATTGCAACGTGCAATGTGGAGATATTACTGTTTGTGCATTTACAATATTCATTGATTTTTGCCATTGAAAAACATGTTTTTCATATACCAGAAATGTTTGAAGCTACTGACTGAATGAAAGGAGCTGGCATCTCACTCTCTTTGAATCTTTATCATGCTAGGATTAACAGGACAAAGCTAAAAATTTCAGAATTGCACCGTGCAATGTGGAGATATTACTGTTTGTGCATTTACAATATTCATTGATTTTTGCCATTGAAAAACATGTTTTTCATATACCAGAAATGTTTGAAGCTACTGACTGAATGAAAGGAGCTGGCATCTCACTCTCTTTGAATCTTCTTTATCATGCTAGGATTAACAGGACAAAGCTAAAAATTTCAGAATTGCACCGTGCAATGTGGAGATATTACTGTTTGTGCATTTACAATATTCATTGATTTTTGCCATTGAAAAACATGTTTTTCATATACCAGAAATGTTTGAAGCTACTGACTGAATGAAAGGAGCTGGCATCTCACTCTCTTTGAATCTTCTTTATCATGCTAGGATTAGCAGGAAAAAGCAAAAAATTTCAGAATTGCACCTTGCAATGTGGAGATATTACTGTTTGTGCATTTACAATATTCATTGATTTTTGCCATTGAAAAACATGTTTTTCATATACCAGAAATGTTTGAAGCTACTGACTGAATGAAAGGAGCTGGCATCTCACTCTCTTTGAATCTTCTTTATCATGCTAGGATTAGCAGGAAAAAGCAAAAAATTTCAGAATTGCACCTTGCAATGTGGAGATATTACTGTTTGTGCATTTACAATATTCATTGATTTTTGCCATTGAAAAACATGTTTTTCATATACCAGAAATGTTTGAAGCTACTGACTGAATGAAAGGAGCTGGCATCTCACTCTCTTTGAATCTTCTTTATCATGCTAGGATTAACAGGAAAAAGCAAAAAATTTCAGAATTGCACCTTGCAATGTGGAGATATTACTGTTTGTGCATTTACAATATTCATTGATTTTTGCCATTGAAAAACATGTTTTTCATATACCAGAAATGTTTGAAGCTACTGACTGAATGAAAGGAGCTGGCATCTCACTCTCTTTGAATCTTCTTTATCATGCTAGGATTAGCAGGAAAAAGCAAAAAATTTCAGAATTGCACCTTGCAATGTGGAGATATTACTGTTTGTGCATTTACAATATTCATTGATTTTTGCCATTGAAAAACATGTTTTTCATATACCAGAAATGTTTGAAGCTACTGACTGAATGAAAGGAGCTGGCATCTCACTCTGAATCTTCTTTATCATGCTAGGATTAACAGGAAAAAGCTAAAAATTTCAGAATTGCACCGTGCAATGTGGAGATATTACTGTTTGTGCATTTACAATATTCATTGATTTTTGCCATTGAAAAACATGTTTTTCATATACCAGAAATGTTTGAAGCTACTGACTGAATGAAAGGAGCTGGCATCTCACTCTCTTTGAATCTTCTTTATCATGCTAGGATTAGCAGGAAAAAGCAAAAAATTTCAGAATTGCACCTTGCAATGTGGAGATATTACTGTTTGTGCATTTACAATATTCATTGATTTTTGCCATTGAAAAACATGTTTTTCATATACCAGAAATGTTTGAAGCTACTGACTGAATGAAAGGAGCTGGCATCTCACTCTCTTTGAATCTTCTTTATCATGCTAGGATTAACAGGAAAAAGCAAAAAATTTCAGAATTGCACCTTGCAATGTGGAGATATTACTGTTTGTGCATTTACAATATTCATTGATTTTTGCCATTGAAAAACATTTTTTTCATATACCAGAAATGTTTGAAGCTACTGACTGAATGAAAGGAGCTGGCATCTCACTGTCTTTGAATCTTCTTTATCATGCTAGGATTAGCAGGAAAAAGCAAAAAATTTCAGAATTGCACCTTGCAATGTGGAGATATTACTGATTGTGCATTTACAATATTCATTGATTTTTGCCATTGAAAAACGTCCAGAAATGTTTGAAGCTACTGACTGAATGAAAGGAGCTGGCATCTCAATCTCTTTGAATCTTCTTTATCATGCTAGGATTAGCAGGAAAAAGCAAAAAATTTCAGAATTGCACCTTGCAATGCGGAGAAATTACTGTTTGTGCATTTACAATATTCATTGATTTTTGCCATTGAAAAACATCATGTTATTCATATACCAGAGATGTTTGAAGCTACTGACTGAATGAAAAGAGCTGGCATCTCACTCTCTTTGAATCTTCTTTATCATGCTAAGAGGAGCAGGAAAAAGCAAAAAATTTCAGAATTGCACCTTGCAATGTGGAGATATTACTGTTTGTGCATTTACAATATTCATTGATTTTTGCCATTGAAAAACGTCCAGAAATGTTTGAAGCTACTGACTGAATGAAAGGAGCTGGCATCTCACTCTCTTTGAATCTTCTTTATCATGCTAGGATTAGCAGGAAAAAGCAAAAAATTTCAGAATTGCACCTTGCAATGCGGAGAAATTACTGTTTGTGCATTTACAATATTCATTGATTTTTGCCATTGAAAAACATCATGTTATTCATATACCAGAAATGTTTGAAGCTACTGACTGAATGATAAGAGCTGGCATCTCACTCTCTTTGAATCTTCTTTATCATGCTAAGATGAGCAGGAAAAAGCAAAAAATTTCAGAATTGCACCTTGCAATGTGGAGATATTACTGTTTGTGCATTTACAATATTCATTGATTTTTGCCATTGAAAAACGTCCAGAAATGTTTGAAGCTACTGACTGAATGAAAGGAGCTGGCATCTCACTCTCTTTGAATCTTCTTTATCATGCTAGGATTAGCAGGAAAAAGCAAAAAATTTCAGAATTGCACCTTGCAATGTGGAGATATTACTGTTTGTGCATTTACAATATTCATTGATTTTTGCCATTGAAAAACATGTTTTTCATATACCAGAAATGTTTGAAGCTACTGACTGAATGAAAGGAGCTGGCATCTCACTCTCTTTGAATCTTCTTTATCATGCTAGGATTAGCAGGAAAAAGCAAAAATTTTCAGAATTGCACCTTGCAATGTGGAGATATTACTGTTTGTGCATTTACAATATTCATTGATTTTTGCCATTGAAAAACATGTTTTTCATATACCAGAAATGTTTGAAGCTACTGACTGAATGAAAGGAGCTGGCATCTCACTCTCTTTGAATCTTCTTTATCATGCTAGGATTAACAGGAAAAAGCAAAAAATTTCAGAATTGCACCTTGCAATGTGGAGATATTACTGTTTGTGCATTTACAATATTCATTGATTTTTGCCATTGAAAAACATGTTTTTCATATACCAGAAATGTTTGAAGCTACTGACTGAATGAAAGGAGCTGGCATCTCACTCTCTTTGAATCTTCTTTATCATGCTAGGATTAGCAGGAAAAAGCAAAAAATTTCAGAATTGCACCTTGCAATGTGGAGATATTACTGTTTGTGCATTTACAATATTCATTGATTTTTGCCATTGAAAAACATGTTTTTCATATACCAGAAATGTTTGAAGCTACTGACTGAATGAAAGGAGCTGGCATCTCACTCTCTTTGAATCTTCTTTATCATGCTAGGATTAGCAGGAAAAAGCAAAAAATTTCAGAATTGCACCTTGCAATGCGGAGAAATTACTGTTTGTGCATTTACAATATTCATTGATTTTTGCCATTGAAAAACATCATGTTATTCATATACCAGAAATGTTTGAAGCTACTGACTGAATGATAAGAGCTGGCATCTCACTCTCTTTGAATCTTCTTTATCATGCTAAGATGAGCAGGAAAAAGCAAAAAATTTCAGAATTGCACCTTGCAATGTGGAGATATTACTGTTTGTGCATTTACAATATTCATTGATTTTTGCCATTGAAAAACGTCCAGAAATGTTTGAAGCTACTGACTGAATGAAAGGAGCTGGCATCTCACTCTCTTTGAATCTTCTTTATCATGCTAGGATTAGCAGGAAAAAGCAAAAAATTTCAGAATTGCACCTTGCAATGTGGAGATATTACTGTTTGTGCATTTACAATATTCATTGATTTTTGCCATTGAAAAACATGTTTTTCATATACCAGAAATGTTTGAAGCTACTGACTGAATGAAAGGAGCTGGCATCTCACTCTCTTTGAATCTTCTTTATCATGCTAGGATTAACAGGAAAAAGCTAAAAATTTCAGAATTGCACCGTGCAATGTGGAGATATTACTGTTTGTGCATTTACAATATTCATTGATTTTTGCCATTGAAAAACATGTTTTTCATATACCAGAAATGTTTGAAGCTACTGACTGAATGAAAGGAGCTGGCATCTCACTCTCTTTGAATCTTCTTTATCATGCTAGGATTAACAGGAAAAAGCAAAAAATTTCAGAATTGCACCTTGCAATGTGGAGATATTACTGTTTGTGCATTTACAATATTCATTGATTTTTGCCATTGAAAAACATGTTTTTCATATACCAGAAATGTTTGAAGCTACTGACTGAATGAAAGGAGCTGGCATCTCACTCTCTTTGAATCTTCTTTATCATGCTAGGATTAACAGGAAAAAGCTAAAAATTTCAGAATTGCACCGTGCAATGTGGAGATATTACTGTTTGTGCATTTACAATATTCATTGATTTTTGCCATTGAAAAACATGTTTTTCATATACCAGAAATGTTTGAAGCTACTGACTGAATGATAGGAGCTGGCATCTCACTCTCTTTGAATCTTCTTTATCATGCTAGGATTAGCAGGAAAAAGCAAAAAATTTCAGAATTGCACCTTGCAATGTGGAGATATTACTGTTTGTGCATTTACAATATTCATTGATTTTTGCCATTGAAAAACATGTTTTTCATATACCAGAAATGTTTGAAGCTACTGACTGAATGAAAGGAGCTGGCATCTCACTCTCTTTGAATCTTCTTTATCATGCTAGGATTAGCAGGAAAAAGCAAAAAATTTCAGAATTGCACCTTGCAATGTGGAGATATTACTGTTTGTGCATTTACAATATTCATTGATTTTTGCCATTGAAAAACATGTTTTTCATATACCAGAAATGTTTGAAGCTACTGACTGAATGAAAGGAGCTGGCATCTCACTCTCTTTGAATCTTCTTTATCATGCTAGGATTAACAGGAAAAAGCAAAAAATTTCAGAATTGCACCTTGCAATGTGGAGATATTACTGTTTGTGCATTTACAATATTCATTGATTTTTGCCATTGAAAAACATGTTTTTCATATACCAGAAATGTTTGAAGCTACTGACTGAATGAAAGGAGCTGGCATCTCACTCTCTTTGAATCTTCTTTATCATGCTAGGATTAGCAGGAAAAAGCAAAAAATTTCAGAATTGCACCTTGCAATGTGGAGATATTACTGTTTGTGCATTTACAATATTCATTGATTTTTGCCATTGAAAAACATGTTTTTCATATACCAGAAATGTTTGAAGCTACTGACTGAATGAAAGGAGCTGGCATCTCACTCTCTTTGAATCTTCTTTATCATGCTAGGATTAACAGGAAAAAGCTAAAATTTCAGAATTGCACCGTGCAATGTGGAGATATTACTGTTTGTGCATTTACAATATTCATTGATTTTTGCCATTGAAAAACATGTTTTTCATATACCAGAAATGTTTGAAGCTACTGACTGAATGAAAGGAGCTGGCATCTCACTCTCTTTGAATCTTCTTTATCATGCTAGGATTAGCAGGAAAAAGCAAAAAATTTCAGAATTGCACCTTGCAATGTGGAGATATTACTGTTTGTGCATTTACAATATTCATTGATTTTTGCCATTGAAAAACATGTTTTTCATATACCAGAAATGTTTGAAGCTACTGACTGAATGAAAGGAGCTGGCATCTCACTCTCTTTGAATCTTCTTTATCATGCTAGGATTAGCAGGAAAAAGCAAAAAATTTCAGAATTGCACCTTGCAATGTGGAGATATTACTGTTTGTGCATTTACAATATTCATTGATTTTTGCCATTGAAAAACATGTTTTTCATATACCAGAAATGTTTGAAGCTACTGACTGAATGAAAGGAGCTGGCATCTCACTCTCTTTGAATCTTCTTTATCATGCTAGGATTAACAGGAAAAAGCAAAAAATTTCAGAATTGCACCTTGCAATGTGGAGATATTACTGTTTGTGCATTTACAATATTCATTGATTTTTGCCATTGAAAAACATGTTTTTCATATACCAGAAATGTTTGAAGCTACTGACTGAATGAAAGGAGCTGGCATCTCACTCTCTTTGAATCTTCTTTATCATGCTAGGATTAACAGGAAAAAGCTAAAAATTTCAGAATTGCACCGTGCAATGTGGAGATATTACTGTTTGTGCATTTACAATATTCATTGATTTTTGCCATTGAAAAACATGTTTTTCATATACCAGAAATGTTTGAAGCTACTGACTGAATGAAAGGAGCTGGCATCTCACTCTCTTTGAATCTTCTTTATCATGCTAGGATTAGCAGGAAAAAGCAAAAAATTTCAGAATTGCACCTTGCAATGTGGAGATATTACTGTTTGTGCATTTACAATATTCATTGATTTTTGCCATTGAAAAACATGTTTTTCATATACCAGAAATGTTTGAAGCTACTGACTGAATGAAAGGAGCTGGCATCTCACTCTCTTTGAATCTTCTTTATCATGCTAGGATTAACAGGAAAAAGCTAAAAATTTCAGAATTGCACCGTGCAATGTGGAGATATTACTGTTTGTGCATTTACAATATTCATTGATTTTTGCCATTGAAAAACATGTTTTTCATATACCAGAAATGTTTGAAGCTACTGACTGAATGAAAGGAGCTGGCATCTCACTCTCTTTGAATCTTCTTTATCATGCTAGGATTAGCAGGAAAAAGCAAAAAATTTCAGAATTGCACCTTGCAATGTGGAGATATTACTGTTTGTGCATTTACAATATTCATTGATTTTTGCCATTGAAAAACATGTTTTTCATATACCAGAAATGTTTGAAGCTACTGACTGAATGAAAGGAGCTGGCATCTCACTCTCTTTGAATCTTCTTTATCATGCTAGGATTAACAGGAAAAAGCAAAAAATTTCAGAATTGCACCTTGCAATGTGGAGATATTACTGTTTGTGCATTTACAATATTCATTGATTTTTGCCATTGAAAAACATGTTTTTCATATACCAGAAATGTTTGAAGCTACTGACTGAATGAAAGGAGCTGGCATCTCACTCTCTTTGAATCTTCTTTATCATGCTAGGATTAACAGGAAAAAGCTAAAAATTTCAGAATTGCACCGTGCAATGTGGAGATATTACTGTTTGTGCATTTACAATATTCATTGATTTTTGCCATTGAAAAACATGTTTTTCATATACCAGAAATGTTTGAAGCTAATGACTGAATGAAAGGAGCTGGCATCTCACTCTCTTTGAATCTTCTTTATCATGCTAGGATTAACAGGAAAAAGCTAAAAATTTCAGAATTGCACCGTGCAATGTGGAGATATTACTGTTTGTGCATTTACAATATTCATTGATTTTTGCCATTGAAAAACGTTTTTCATATACCAGAAATGTTTGAAGCTACTGACTGAATGAAAGGAGCTGGCATCTCACTCTCTTTGAATCTTCTTTATCATGCTAGGATTAACAGGACAAAGCTAAAAATTTCAGAATTGCACCGTGCAATGTGGAGATATTACTGTTTGTGCATTTACAATATTCATTGATTTTTGCCATTGAAAAACATGTTTTTCATATACCAGAAATGTTTGAAGCTACTGACTGAATGAAAGGAGCTGGCATCTCACTCTCTTTGAATCTTCTTTATCATGCTAGGATTAGCAGGAAAAAGCAAAAAATTTCAGAATTGCACCTTGCAATGTGGAGATATTACTGTTTGTGCATTTACAATATTCATTGATTTTTGCCATTGAAAAACATGTTTTTCATATACCAGAAATGTTTGAAGCTACTGACTGAATGAAAGGAGCTGGCATCTCACTCTCTTTGAATCTTCTTTATCATGCTAGGATTAGCAGGAAAAAGCAAAAAATTTCAGAATTGCACCTTGCAATGTGGAGATATTACTGTTTGTGCATTTACAATATTCATTGATTTTTGCCATTGAAAAACATGTTTTTCATATACCAGAAATGTTTGAAGCTACTGACTGAATGAAAGGAGCTGGCATCTCACTCTCTTTGAATCTTCTTTATCATGCTAGGATTAACAGGAAAAAGCAAAAAATTTCAGAATTGCACCTTGCAATGTGGAGATATTACTGTTTGTGCATTTACAATATTCATTGATTTTTGCCATTGAAAAACATGTTTTTCATATACCAGAAATGTTTGAAGCTACTGACTGAATGAAAGGAGCTGGCATCTCACTCTCTTTGAATCTTCTTTATCATGCTAGGATTAGCAGGAAAAAGCAAAAAATTTCAGAATTGCACCTTGCAATGTGGAGATATTACTGTTTGTGCATTTACAATATTCATTGATTTTTGCCATTGAAAAACATGTTTTTCATATACCAGAAATGTTTGAAGCTACTGACTGAATGAAAGGAGCTGGCATCTCACTCTCTTTGAATCTTCTTTATCATGCTAGGATTAACAGGAAAAAGCTAAAAATTTCAGAATTGCACCGTGCAATGTGGAGATATTACTGTTTGTGCATTTCCAATAATCATTGATTTTTGCCATTGAAAAACATGTTTTTCATATACCAGAAATGTTTGAAGCTACTGACTGAATGAAAGGAGCTGGCATCTCACTCTCTTTGAATCTTCTTTATCATGCTAGGATTAGCAGGAAAAAGCAAAAAATTTCAGAATTGCACCTTGCAATGTGGAGATA
The DNA here is from genome assembly GCF_046119375.1 of Phyllobates terribilis. Classification (NCBI taxonomy): domain Eukaryota; kingdom Metazoa; phylum Chordata; class Amphibia; order Anura; family Dendrobatidae; genus Phyllobates; species Phyllobates terribilis. Next base: position 187,670 of record NW_027364412.1, read on the forward strand.
TTACTGTTTGTGCATTTACAATATTCATTGATTTTTGCCATTGAAAAACATGTTTTTCATATACCAGAAATGTTTGAAGCTACTGACTGAATGAAAGGAGCTGGCATCTCACTCTCTTTGAATCTTCTTTATCATGCTAGGATTAGCAGGAAAAAGCAAAAAATTTCAGAATTGCACCTTGCAATGTGGAGATATTACTGTTTGTGCATTTACAATATTCATTGATTTTTGCCATTGAAAAACATGTTTTTCATATACCAGAAATGTTTGAAGCTACTGACTGAATGAAAGGAGCTGGCATCTCACTCTCTTTGAATCTTCTTTATCATGCTAGGATTAACAGGAAAAAGCAAAAAATTTCAGAATTGCACCTTGCAATGTGGAGATATTACTGTTTGTGCATTTACAATATTCATTGATTTTTGCCATTGAAAAACATGTTTTTCATATACCAGAAATGTTTGAAGCTACTGACTGAATGAAAGGAGCTGGCATCTCACTCTCTTTGAATCTTCTTTATCATGCTAGGATTAGCAGGAAAAAGCAAAAAATTTCAGAATTGCACCTTGCAATGTGGAGATATTACTGTTTGTGCATTTACAATATTCATTGATTTTTGCCATTGAAAAACATGTTTTTCATATACCAGAAATGTTTGAAGCTACTGACTGAATGAAAGGAGCTGGCATCTCACTCTCTTTGAATCTTCTTTATCATGCTAGGATTAACAGGAAAAAGCTAAAAATTTCAGAATTGCACCGTGCAATGTGGAGATATTACTGTTTGTGCATTTACAATATTCATTGATTTTTGCCATTGAAAAACATGTTTTTCATATACCAGAAATGTTTGAAGCTACTGACTGAATGAAAGGAGCTGGCATCTCACTCTCTTTGAATCTTCTTTATCATGCTAGGATTAGCAGGAAAAAGCAAAAAATTTCAGAATTGCACCTTGCAATGTGGAGATATTACTGTTTGTGCATTTACAATATTCATTGATTTTTGCCATTGAAAAACATGTTTTTCATATACCAGAAATGTTTGAAGCTACTGACTGAATGAAAGGAGCTGGCATCTCACTCTCTTTGAATCTTCTTTATCATGCTAGGATTAACAGGAAAAAGCTAAAAATTTCAGAATTGCACCGTGCAATGTGGAGATATTACTGTTTGTGCATTTACAATATTCATTGATTTTTGCCATTGAAAAACATGTTTTTCATATACCAGAAATGTTTGAAGCTAATGACTGAATGAAAGGAGCTGGCATCTCACTCTCTTTGAATCTTCTTTATCATGCTAGGATTAACAGGAAAAAGCTAAAAATTTCAGAATTGCACCGTGCAATGTGGAGATATTACTGTTTGTGCATTTACAATATTCATTGATTTTTGCCATTGAAAAACATGTTTTTCATATACCAGAAATGTTTGAAGCTACTGACTGAATGAAAGGAGCTGGCATCTCACTCTCTTTGAATCTTCTTTATCATGCTAGGATTAACAGGACAAAGCTAAAAATTTCAGCATTGCACCGTGCAATGTGGAGATATTACTGTTTGTGCATTTACAATATTCATTGATTTTTGCCATTGAAAAACATGTTTTTCATATACCAGAAATGTTTGAAGCTACTGACTGAATGAAAGGAGCTGGCATCTCACTCTCTTTGAATCTTCTTTATCATGCTAGGATTAGCAGGAAAAAGCAAAAAATTTCAGAATTGCACCTTGCAATGTGGAGATATTACTGTTTGTGCATTTACAATATTCATTGATTTTTGCCATTGAAAAACATGTTTTTCATATACCAGAAATGTTTGAAGCTACTGACTGAATGAAAGGAGCTGGCATCTCACTCTCTTTGAATCTTCTTTATCATGCTAGGATTAGCAGGAAAAAGCAAAAAATTTCAGAATTGCACCTTGCAATGTGGAGATATTACTGTTTGTGCATTTACAATATTCATTGATTTTTGCCATTGAAAAACATGTTTTTCATATACCAGAAATGTTTGAAGCTACTGACTGAATGAAAGGAGCTGGCATCTCACTCTCTTTGAATCTTCTTTATCATGCTAGGATTAACAGGAAAAAGCAAAAAATTTCAGAATTGCACCTTGCAATGTGGAGATATTACTGTTTGTGCATTTACAATATTCATTGATTTTTGCCATTGAAAAACATGTTTTTCATATACCAGAAATGTTTGAAGCTACTGACTGAATGAAAGGAGCTGGCATCTCACTCTCTTTGAATCTTCTTTATCATGCTAGGATTAGCAGGAAAAAGCAAAAAATTTCAGAATTGCACCTTGCAATGTGGAGATATTACTGTTTGTGCATTTACAATATTCATTGATTTTTGCCATTGAAAAACATGTTTTTCATATACCAGAAATGTTTGAAGCTACTGACTGAATGAAAGGAGCTGGCATCTCACTCTGAATCTTCTTTATCATGCTAGGATTAACAGGAAAAAGCTAAAAATTTCAGAATTGCACCGTGCAATGTGGAGATATTACTGTTTGTGCATTTACAATATTCATTGATTTTTGCCATTGAAAAACATGTTTTTCATATACCAGAAATGTTTGAAGCTACTGACTGAATGAAAGGAGCTGGCATCTCACTCTCTTTGAATCTTCTTTATCATGCTAGGATTAGCAGGAAAAAGCAAAAAATTTCAGAATTGCACCTTGCAATGTGGAGATATTACTGTTTGTGCATTTACAATATTCATTGATTTTTGCCATTGAAAAACATGTTTTTCATATACCAGAAATGTTTGAAGCTACTGACTGAATGAAAGGAGCTGGCATCTCACTCTCTTTGAATCTTCTTTATCATGCTAGGATTAGCAGGAAAAAGCAAAAAATTTCAGAATTGCACCTTGCAATGTGGAGATATTACTGTTTGTGCATTTACAATATTCATTGATTTTTGCCATTGAAAAACATGTTTTTCATATACCAGAAATGTTTGAAGCTACTGACTGAATGAAAGGAGCTGGCATCTCACTCTCTTTGAATCTTCTTTATCATGCTAGGATTAACAGGAAAAAGCTAAAAATTTCAGAATTGCACCGTGCAATGTGGAGATATTACTGTTTGTGCATTTCCAATAATCATTGATTTTTGCCATTGAAAAACATGTTTTTCATATACCAGAAATGTTTGAAGCTACTGACTGAATGAAAGGAGCTGGCATCTCACTCTCTTTGAATCTTCTTTATCATGCTAGGATTAGCAGGAAAAAGCAAAAAATTTCAGAATTGCACCTTGCAATGTGGAGATATTACTGTTTGTGCATTTACAATATTCATTGATTTTTGCCATTGAAAAACATGTTTTTCATATACCAGAAATGTTTGAAGCTACTGACTGAATGAAAGGAGCTGGCATCTCACTCTCTTTGAATCTTCTTTATCATGCTAGGATTAGCAGGAAAAAGCAAAAAATTTCAGAATTGCACCTTGCAATGTGGAGATATTACTGTTTGTGCATTTACAATATTCATTGATTTTTGCCATTGAAAAACATGTTTTTCATATACCAGAAATGTTTGAAGCTACTGACTGAATGAAAGGAGCTGGCATCTCACTCTCTTTGAATCTTCTTTATCATGCTAGGATTAACAGGAAAAAGCAAAAAATTTCAGAATTGCACCTTGCAATGTGGAGATATTACTGTTTGTGCATTTACAATATTCATTGATTTTTGCCATTGAAAAACATGTTTTTCATATACCAGAAATGTTTGAAGCTACTGACTGAATGAAAGGAGCTGGCATCTCACTCTCTTTGAATCTTCTTTATCATGCTAGGATTAGCAGGAAAAAGCAAAAAATTTCAGAATTGCACCTTGCAATGTGGAGATATTACTGTTTGTGCATTTACAATATTCATTGATTTTTGCCATTGAAAAACATGTTTTTCATATACCAGAAATGTTTGAAGCTACTGACTGAATGAAAGGAGCTGGCATCTCACTCTCTTTGAATCTTCTTTATCATGCTAGGATTAACAGGAAAAAGCTAAAAATTTCAGAATTGCACCGTGCAATGTGGAGATATTACTGTTTGTGCATTTACAATATTCATTGATTTTTGCCATTGAAAAACATGTTTTTCATATACCAGAAATGTTTGAAGCTACTGACTGAATGAAAGGAGCTGGCATCTCACTCTCTTTGAATCTTCTTTATCATGCTAGGATTAGCAGGAAAAAGCAAAAAATTTCAGAATTGCACCTTGCAATGTGGAGATATTACTGTTTGTGCATTTACAATATTCATTGATTTTTGCCATTGAAAAACATGTTTTTCATATACCAGAAATGTTTGAAGCTACTGACTGAATGAAAGGAGCTGGCATCTCACTCTCTTTGAATCTTCTTTATCATGCTAGGATTAACAGGAAAAAGCTAAAAATTTCAGAATTGCACCGTGCAATGTGGAGATATTACTGTTTGTGCATTTACAATATTCATTGATTTTTGCCATTGAAAAACATGTTTTTCATATACCAGAAATGTTTGAAGCTAATGACTGAATGAAAGGAGCTGGCATCTCACTCTCTTTGAATCTTCTTTATCATGCTAGGATTAACAGGAAAAAGCTAAAAATTTCAGAATTGCACCGTGCAATGTGGAGATATTACTGTTTGTGCATTTACAATATTCATTGATTTTTGCCATTGAAAAACATGTTTTTCATATACCAGAAATGTTTGAAGCTACTGACTGAATGAAAGGAGCTGGCATCTCACTCTCTTTGAATCTTCTTTATCATGCTAGGATTAACAGGACAAAGCTAAAAATTTCAGCATTGCACCGTGCAATGTGGAGATATTACTGTTTGTGCATTTACAATATTCATTGATTTTTGCCATTGAAAAACATGTTTTTCATATACCAGAAATGTTTGAAGCTACTGACTGAATGAAAGGAGCTGGCATCTCACTCTCTTTGAATCTTCTTTATCATGCTAGGATTAGCAGGAAAAAGCAAAAAATTTCAGAATTGCACCTTGCAATGTGGAGATATTACTGTTTGTGCATTTACAATATTCATTGATTTTTGCCATTGAAAAACATGTTTTTCATATACCAGAAATGTTTGAAGCTACTGACTGAATGAAAGGAGCTGGCATCTCACTCTCTTTGAATCTTCTTTATCATGCTAGGATTAGCAGGAAAAAGCAAAAAATTTCAGAATTGCACCTTGCAATGTGGAGATATTACTGTTTGTGCATTTACAATATTCATTGATTTTTGCCATTGAAAAACATGTTTTTCATATACCAGAAATGTTTGAAGCTACTGACTGAATGAAAGGAGCTGGCATCTCACTCTCTTTGAATCTTCTTTATCATGCTAGGATTAACAGGAAAAAGCAAAAAATTTCAGAATTGCACCTTGCAATGTGGAGATATTACTGTTTGTGCATTTACAATATTCATTGATTTTTGCCATTGAAAAACATGTTTTTCATATACCAGAAATGTTTGAAGCTACTGACTGAATGAAAGGAGCTGGCATCTCACTCTCTTTGAATCTTCTTTATCATGCTAGGATTAGCAGGAAAAAGCAAAAAATTTCAGAATTGCACCTTGCAATGTGGAGATATTACTGTTTGTGCATTTACAATATTCATTGATTTTTGCCATTGAAAAACATGTTTTTCATATACCAGAAATGTTTGAAGCTACTGACTGAATGAAAGGAGCTGGCATCTCACTCTGAATCTTCTTTATCATGCTAGGATTAACAGGAAAAAGCTAAAAATTTCAGAATTGCACCGTGCAATGTGGAGATATTACTGTTTGTGCATTTACAATATTCATTGATTTTTGCCATTGAAAAACATGTTTTTCATATACCAGAAATGTTTGAAGCTACTGACTGAATGAAAGGAGCTGGCATCTCACTCTCTTTGAATCTTCTTTATCATGCTAGGATTAGCAGGAAAAAGCAAAAAATTTCAGAATTGCACCTTGCAATGTGGAGATATTACTGTTTGTGCATTTACAATATTCATTGATTTTTGCCATTGAAAAACATGTTTTTCATATACCAGAAATGTTTGAAGCTACTGACTGAATGAAAGGAGCTGGCATCTCACTCTCTTTGAATCTTCTTTATCATGCTAGGATTAACAGGAAAAAGCAAAAAATTTCAGAATTGCACCTTGCAATGTGGAGATATTACTGTTTGTGCATTTACAATATTCATTGATTTTTGCCATTGAAAAACATGTTTTTCATATACCAGAAATGTTTGAAGCTACTGACTGAATGAAAGGAGCTGGCATCTCACTCTCTTTGAATCTTCTTTATCATGCTAGGATTAACAGGAAAAAGCTAAAAATTTCAGAATTGCACCGTGCAATGTGGAGATATTACTGTTTGTGCATTTACAATATTCATTGATTTTTGCCATTGAAAAACATGTTTTTCATATACCAGAAATGTTTGAAGCTACTGACTGAATGAAAGGAGCTGGCATCTCACTCTCTTTGAATCTTCTTTATCATGCTAGGATTAACAGGAAAAAGCAAAAAATTTCAGAATTGCACCTTGCAATGTGGAGATATTACTGTTTGTGCATTTACAATATTCATTGATTTTTGCCATTGAAAAACATGTTTTTCATATACCAGAAATGTTTGAAGCTACTGACTGAATGAAAGGAGCTGGCATCTCACTCTCTTTGAATCTTCTTTATCATGCTAGGATTAACAGGACAAAGCTAAAAATTTCAGAATTGCACCGTGCAATGTGGAGATATTACTGTTTGTGCATTTACAATATTCATTGATTTTTGCCATTGAAAAACATGTTTTTCATATACCAGAAATGTTTGAAGCTACTGACTGAATGAAAGGAGCTGGCATCTCACTCTCTTTGAATCTTCTTTATCATGCTAGGATTAACAGGACAAAGCTAAAAATTTCAGAATTGCACCGTGCAATGTGGAGATATTACTGTTTGTGCATTTACAATATTCATTGATTTTTGCCATTGAAAAACATGTTTTTCATATACCAGAAATGTTTGAAGCTACTGACTGAATGAAAGGAGCTGGCATCTCACTCTCTTTGAATCTTCTTTATCATGCTAGGATTAGCAGGAAAAAGCAAAAAATTTCAGAATTGCACCTTGCAATGTGGAGATATTACTGTTTGTGCATTTACAATATTCATTGATTTTTGCCATTGAAAAACATGTTTTTCATATACCAGAAATGTTTGAAGCTACTGACTGAATGAAAGGAGCTGGCATCTCACTCTCTTTGAATCTTCTTTATCATGCTAGGATTAACAGGAAAAAGCTAAAAATTTCAGAATTGCACCGTGCAATGTGGAGATATTACTGTTTGTGCATTTACAATATTCATTGATTTTTGCCATTGAAAAACATGTTTTTCATATACCAGAAATGTTTGAAGCTAATGACTGAATGAAAGGAGCTGGCATCTCACTCTCTTTGAATCTTCTTTATCATGCTAGGATTAACAGGAAAAAGCTAAAAATTTCAGAATTGCACCGTGCAATGTGGAGATATTACTGTTTGTGCATTTACAATATTCATTGATTTTTGCCATTGAAAAACATGTTTTTCATATACCAGAAATGTTTGAAGCTACTGACTGAATGAAAGGAGCTGGCATCTCACTCTCTTTGAATCTTCTTTATCATGCTAGGATTAACAGGACAAAGCTAAAAATTTCAGCATTGCACCGTGCAATGTGGAGATATTACTGTTTGTGCATTTACAATATTCATTGATTTTTGCCATTGAAAAACATGTTTTTCATATACCAGAAATGTTTGAAGCTACTGACTGAATGAAAGGAGCTGGCATCTCACTCTCTTTGAATCTTCTTTATCATGCTAGGATTAGCAGGAAAAAGCAAAAAATTTCAGAATTGCACCTTGCAATGTGGAGATATTACTGTTTGTGCATTTACAATATTCATTGATTTTTGCCATTGAAAAACATGTTTTTCATATACCAGAAATGTTTGAAGCTACTGACTGAATGAAAGGAGCTGGCATCTCACTCTCTTTGAATCTTCTTTATCATGCTAGGATTAGCAGGAAAAAGCAAAAAATTTCAGAATTGCACCTTGCAATGTGGAGATATTACTGTTTGTGCATTTACAATATTCATTGATTTTTGCCATTGAAAAACATGTTTTTCATATACCAGAAATGTTTGAAGCTACTGACTGAATGAAAGGAGCTGGCATCTCACTCTCTTTGAATCTTCTTTATCATGCTAGGATTAACAGGAAAAAGCAAAAAATTTCAGAATTGCACCTTGCAATGTGGAGATATTACTGTTTGTGCATTTACAATATTCATTGATTTTTGCCATTGAAAAACATGTTTTTCATATACCAGAAATGTTTGAAGCTACTGACTGAATGAAAGGAGCTGGCATCTCACTCTCTTTGAATCTTCTTTATCATGCTAGGATTAGCAGGAAAAAGCAAAAAATTTCAGAATTGCACCTTGCAATGTGGAGATATTACTGTTTGTGCATTTACAATATTCATTGATTTTTGCCATTGAAAAACATGTTTTTCATATACCAGAAATGTTTGAAGCTACTGACTGAATGAAAGGAGCTGGCATCTCACTCTGAATCTTCTTTATCATGCTAGGATTAACAGGAAAAAGCTAAAAATTTCAGAATTGCACCGTGCAATGTGGAGATATTACTGTTTGTGCATTTACAATATTCATTGATTTTTGCCATTGAAAAACATGTTTTTCATATACCAGAAATGTTTGAAGCTACTGACTGAATGAAAGGAGCTGGCATCTCACTCTCTTTGAATCTTCTTTATCATGCTAGGATTAGCAGGAAAAAGCAAAAAATTTCAGAATTGCACCTTGCAATGTGGAGATATTACTGTTTGTGCATTTACAATATTCATTGATTTTTGCCATTGAAAAACATGTTTTTCATATACCAGAAATGTTTGAAGCTACTGACTGAATGAAAGGAGCTGGCATCTCACTCTCTTTGAATCTTCTTTATCATGCTAGGATTAACAGGAAAAAGCAAAAAATTTCAGAATTGCACCTTGCAATGTGGAGATATTACTGTTTGTGCATTTACAATATTCATTGATTTTTGCCATTGAAAAACATGTTTTTCATATACCAGAAATGTTTGAAGCTACTGACTGAATGAAAGGAGCTGGCATCTCACTCTCTTTGAATCTTCTTTATCATGCTAGGATTAACAGGAAAAAGCTAAAAATTTCAGAATTGCACCGTGCAATGTGGAGATATTACTGTTTGTGCATTTACAATATTCATTGATTTTTGCCATTGAAAAACATGTTTTTCATATACCAGAAATGTTTGAAGCTACTGACTGAATGAAAGGAGCTGGCATCTCACTCTCTTTGAATCTTCTTTATCATGCTAGGATTAACAGGAAAAAGCAAAAAATTTCAGAATTGCACCTTGCAATGTGGAGATATTACTGTTTGTGCATTTACAATATTCATTGATTTTTGCCATTGAAAAACATGTTTTTCATATACCAGAAATGTTTGAAGCTACTGACTGAATGAAAGGAGCTGGCATCTCACTCTCTTTGAATCTTCTTTATCATGCTAGGATTAACAGGACAAAGCTAAAAATTTCAGAATTGCACCGTGCAATGTGGAGATATTACTGTTTGTGCATTTACAATATTCATTGATTTTTGCCATTGAAAAACATGTTTTTCATATACCAGAAATGTTTGAAGCTACTGACTGAATGAAAGGAGCTGGCATCTCACTCTCTTTGAATCTTCTTTATCATGCTAGGATTAACAGGACAAAGCTAAAAATTTCAGAATTGCACCGTGCAATGTGGAGATATTACTGTTTGTGCATTTACAATATTCATTGATTTTTGCCATTGAAAAACATGTTTTTCATATACCAGAAATGTTTGAAGCTACTGACTGAATGAAAGGAGCTGGCATCTCACTCTCTTTGAATCTTCTTTATCATGCTAGGATTAGCAGGAAAAAGCAAAAAATTTCAGAATTGCACCTTGCAATGTGGAGATATTACTGTTTGTGCATTTACAATATTCATTGATTTTTGCCATTGAAAAACATGTTTTTCATATACCAGAAATGTTTGAAGCTACTGACTGAATGAAAGTAGCTGGCATCTCACTCTCTTTGAATCTTCTTTATCATGCTAGGATTAGCAGGAAAAAGCAAAAAATTTCAGAATTGCACCTTGCAATGTGGAGATATTACTGTTTGTGCATTTACAATATTCATTGATTTTTGCCATTGAAAAACATGTTTTTCATATACCAGAAATGTTTGAAGCTACTGACTGAATGAAAGGAGCTGGCATCTCACTCTCTTTGAATCTTCTTTATCATGCTAGGATTAACAGGAAAAAGCAAAAAATTTCAGAATTGCACCTTGCAATGTGGAGATATTACTGTTTGTGCATTTACAATATTCATTGATTTTTGCCATTGAAAAACATGTTTTTCATATACCAGAAATGTTTGAAGCTACTGACTGAATGAAAGGAGCTGGCATCTCACTCTCTTTGAATCTTCTTTATCATGCTAGGATTAGCAGGAAAAAGCAAAAAATTTCAGAATTGCACCTTGCAATGTGGAGATATTACTGTTTGTGCATTTACAATATTCATTGATTTTTGCCATTGAAAAACATGTTTTTCATATACCAGAAATGTTTGAAGCTACTGACTGAATGAAAGGAGCTGGCATCTCACTCTCTTTGAATCTTCTTTATCATGCTAGGATTAACAGGAAAAAGCTAAAAATTTCAGAATTGCACCGTGCAATGTGGAGATATTACTGTTTGTGCATTTACAATATTCATTGATTTTTGCCATTGAAAAACATGTTTTTCATATACCAGAAATGTTTGAAGCTACTGACTGAATGAAAGGAGCTGGCATCTCACTCTCTTTGAATCTTCTTTATCATGCTAGGATTAACAGGAAAAAGCTAAAAATTTCAGAATTGCACCGTGCAATGTGGAGATATTACTGTTTGTGCATTTACAATATTCATTGATTTTTGCCATTGAAAAACATGTTTTTCATATACCAGAAATGTTTGAAGCTACTGACTGAATGAAAGGAGCTGGCATCTCACTCTCTTTGAATCTTCTTTATCATGCTAGGATTAGCAGGAAAAAGCAAAAAATTTCAGAATTGCACCTTGCAATGTGGAGATATTACTGTTTGTGCATTTACAATATTCATTGATTTTTGCCATTGAAAAACATGTTTTTCATATACCAGAAATGTTTGAAGCTACTGACTGAATGAAAGGAGCTGGCATCTCACTCTCTTTGAATCTTCTTTATCATGCTAGGATTAACAGGAAAAAGCAAAAAATTTCAGAATTGCACCTTGCAATGTGGAGATATTACTGTTTGTGCATTTACAATATTCATTGATTTTTGCCATTGAAAAACATGTTTTTCATATACCAGAAATGTTTGAAGCTACTGACTGAATGAAAGGAGCTGGCATCTCACTCTCTTTGAATCTTCTTTATCATGCTAGGATTAACAGGAAAAAGCTAAAAATTTCAGAATTGCACCGTGCAATGTGGAGATATTACTGTTTGTGCATTTACAATATTCATTGATTTTTGCCATTGAAAAACATGTTTTTCATATACCAGAAATGTTTGAAGCTAATGACTGAATGAAAGGAGCTGGCATCTCACTCTCTTTGAATCTTCTTTATCATGCTAGGATTAACAGGAAAAAGCTAAAAATTTCAGAATTGCAATGTGCAATGTGGAGATATTACTGTTTGTGCATTTACAATATTCATTGATTTTTGCCATTGAAAAACATGTTTTTCATATACCAGAAATGTTTGAAGCTACTGACTGAATGAAAGGAGCTGGCATCTCACTCTCTTTGAATCTTCTTTATCATGCTAGGATTAACAGGACAAAGCTAAAAATTTCAGAATTGCACCGTGCAATGTGGAGATATTACTGTTTGTGCATTTACAATATTCATTGATTTTTGCCATTGAAAAACATGTTTTTCATATACCAGAAATGTTTGAAGCTACTGACTGAATGAAAGGAGCTGGCATCTCACTCTCTTTGAATCTTCTTTATCATGCTAGGATTAGCAGGAAAAAGCAAAAAATTTCAGAATTGCACCTTGCAATGTGGAGATATTACTGTTTGTGCATTTACAATATTCATTGATTTTTGCCATTGAAAAACATGTTTTTCATATACCAGAAATGTTTGAAGCTACTGACTGAATGAAAGGAGCTGGCATCTCACTCTCTTTGAATCTTCTTTATCATGCTAGGATTAACAGGAAAAAGCAAAAAATTTCAGAATTGCACCTTGCAATGTGGAGATATTACTGTTTGTGCATTTACAATATTCATTGATTTTTGCCATTGAAAAACATGTTTTTCATATACCAGAAATGTTTGAAGCTACTGACTGAATGAAAGGAGCTGGCATCTCACTCTCTTTGAATCTTCTTTATCATGCTAGGATTAACAGGAAAAAGCAAAAAATTTCAGAATTGCACCTTGCAATGTGGAGATATTACTGTTTGTGCATTTACAATATTCATTGATTTTTGCCATTGAAAAACATGTTTTTCATATACCAGAAATGTTTGAAGCTACTGACTGAATGAAAGGAGCTGGCATCTCACTCTCTTTGAATCTTCTTTATCATGCTAGGATTAGCAGGAAAAAGCAAAAAATTTCAGAATTGCACCTTGCAATGTGGAGATATTACTGTTTGTGCATTTACAATATTCATTGATTTTTGCCATTGAAAAACATGTTTTTCATATACCAGAAATGTTTGAAGCTACTGACTGAATGAAAGGAGCTGGCATCTCACTCTGAATCTTCTTTATCATGCTAGGATTAACAGGAAAAAGCTAAAAATTTCAGAATTGCACCGTGCAATGTGGAGATATTACTGTTTGTGCATTTACAATATTCATTGATTTTTGCCATTGAAAAACATGTTTTTCATATACCAGAAATGTTTGAAGCTACTGACTGAATGAAAGGAGCTGGCATCTCGCTCTCTTTGAATCTTCTTTTTCATGCTAGGATTAGCAGGAAAAAGCAAAAAATTTCAGAATTGCACCTTGCAATGTGGAGATATTACTGTTTGTGCATTTACAATATTCATTGATTTTTGCCATTGAAAAACATGTTTTTCATATACCAGAAATGTTTGAAGCTACTGACTGAATGAAAGGAGCTGGCATCTCACTCTCTTTGAATCTTCTTTATCATGCTAGGATTAACAGGAAAAAGCAAAAAATTTCAGAATTGCACCTTGCAATGTGGAGATATTACTGTTTGTGCATTTACAATATTCATTGATTTTTGCCATTGAAAAACATGTTTTTCATATACCAGAAATGTTTGAAGCTACTGACTGAATGAAAGGAGCTGGCATCTCACTCTCTTTGAATCTTCTTTATCATGCTAGGATTAACAGGAAAAAGCTAAAAATTTCAGAATTGCACCGTGCAATGTGGAGATATTACTGTTTGTGCATTTACAATATTCATTGATTTTTGCCATTGAAAAACATGTTTTTCATATACCAGAAATGTTTGAAGCTACTGACTGAATGAAAGGAGCTGGCATCTCACTCTCTTTGAATCTTCTTTATCATGCTAGGATTAACAGGAAAAAGCAAAAAATTTCAGAATTGCACCTTGCAATGTGGAGATATTACTGTTTGTGCATTTACAATATTCATTGATTTTTGCCATTGAAAAACATGTTTTTCATATACCAGAAATGTTTGAAGCTACTGACTGAATGAAAGGAGCTGGCATCTCACTCTCTTTGAATCTTCTTTATCATGCTAGGATTAACAGGAAAAAGCTAAAAATTTCAGAATTGCACCGTGCAATGTGGAGATATTACTGTTTGTGCATTTACAATATTCATTGATTTTTGCCATTGAAAAACATGTTTTTCATATACCAGAAATGTTTGAAGCTACTGACTGAATGAAAGGAGCTGGCATCTCACTCTCTTTGAATCTTCTTTATCATGCTAGGATTAACAGGAAAAAGCAAAAAATTTCAGAATTGCACCTTGCAATGTGGAGATATTACTGTTTGTGCATTTACAATATTCATTGATTTTTGCCATTGAAAAACATGTTTTTCATATACCAGAAATGTTTGAAGCTACTGACTGAATGAAAGGAGCTGGCATCTCACTCTCTTTGAATCTTCTTTATCATGCTAGGATTAACAGGACAAAGCTAAAAATTTCAGAATTGCACCGTGCAATGTGGAGATATTACTGTTTGTGCATTTACAATATTCATTGATTTTTGCCATTGAAAAACATGTTTTTCATATACCAGAAATGTTTGAAGCTACTGACTGAATGAAAGGAGCTGGCATCTCACTCTCTTTGAATCTTCTTTATCATGCTAGGATTAACAGGACAAAGCTAAAAATTTCAGAATTGCACCGTGCAATGTGGAGATATTACTGTTTGTGCATTTACAATATTCATTGATTTTTGCCATTGAAAAACATGTTTTTCATATACCAGAAATGTTTGAAGCTACTGACTGAATGAAAGGAGCTGGCATCTCACTCTCTTTGAATCTTCTTTATCATGCTAGGATTAGCAGGAAAAAGCAAAAAATTTCAGAATTGCACCTTGCAATGTGGAGATATTACTGTTTGTGCATTTACAATATTCATTGATTTTTGCCATTGAAAAACATGTTTTTCATATACCAGAAATGTTTGAAGCTACTGACTGAATGAAAGTAGCTGGCATCTCACTCTCTTTGAATCTTCTTTATCATGCTAGGATTAGCAGGAAAAAGCAAAAAATTTCAGAATTGCACCTTGCAATGTGGAGATATTACTGTTTGTGCATTTACAATATTCATTGATTTTTGCCATTGAAAAACATGTTTTTCATATACCAGAAATGTTTGAAGCTACTGACTGAATGAAAGGAGCTGGCATCTCACTCTCTTTGAATCTTCTTTATCATGCTAGGATTAACAGGAAAAAGCAAAAAATTTCAGAATTGCACCTTGCAATGTGGAGATATTACTGTTTGTGCATTTACAATATTCATTGATTTTTGCCATTGAAAAACATGTTTTTCATATACCAGAAATGTTTGAAGCTACTGACTGAATGAAAGGAGCTGGCATCTCACTCTCTTTGAATCTTCTTTATCATGCTAGGATTAGCAGGAAAAAGCAAAAAATTTCAGAATTGCACCTTGCAATGTGGAGATATTACTGTTTGTGCATTTACAATATTCATTGATTTTTGCCATTGAAAAACATGTTTTTCATATACCAGAAATGTTTGAAGCTACTGACTGAATGAAAGGAGCTGGCATCTCACTCTCTTTGAATCTTCTTTATCATGCTAGGATTAACAGGAAAAAGCTAAAAATTTCAGAATTGCACCGTGCAATGTGGAGATATTACTGTTTGTGCATTTACAATATTCATTGATTTTTGCCATTGAAAAACATGTTTTTCATATACCAGAAATGTTTGAAGCTACTGACTGAATGAAAGGAGCTGGCATCTCACTCTCTTTGAATCTTCTTTATCATGCTAGGATTAGCAGGAAAAAGCAAAAAATTTCAGAATTGCACCTTGCAATGTGGAGATATTACTGTTTGTGCATTTACAATATTCATTGATTTTTGCCATTGAAAAACATGTTTTTCATATACCAGAAATGTTTGAAGCTACTGACTGAATGAAAGGAGCTGGCATCTCACTCTCTTTGAATCTTCTTTATCATGCTAGGATTAACAGGAAAAAGCAAAAAATTTCAGAATTGCACCTTGCAATGTGGAGATATTACTGTTTGTGCATTTACAATATTCATTGATTTTTGCCATTGAAAAACATGTTTTTCATATACCAGAAATGTTTGAAGCTACTGACTGAATGAAAGGAGCTGGCATCTCACTCTCTTTGAATCTTCTTTATCATGCTAGGATTAACAGGAAAAAGCTAAAAATTTCAGAATTGCACCGTGCAATGTGGAGATATTACTGTTTGTGCATTTACAATATTCATTGATTTTTGCCATTGAAAAACATGTTTTTCATATACCAGAAATGTTTGAAGCTAATGACTGAATGAAAGGAGCTGGCATCTCACTCTCTTTGAATATTCTTTATCATGCTAGGATTAACAGGAAAAAGCTAAAAATTTCAGAATTGCAATGTGCAATGTGGAGATATTACTGTTTGTGCATTTACAATATTCATTGATTTTTGCCATTGAAAAACATGTTTTTCATATACCAGAAATGTTTGAAGCTACTGACTGAATGAAAGGAGCTGGCATCTCACTCTCTTTGAATCTTCTTTATCATGCTAGGATTAACAGGACAAAGCTAAAAATTTCAGAATTGCACCGTGCAATGTGGAGATATTACTGTTTGTGCATTTACAATATTCATTGATTTTTGCCATTGAAAAACATGTTTTTCATATACCAGAAATGTTTGAAGCTACTGACTGAATGAAAGGAGCTGGCATCTCACTCTCTTTGAATCTTCTTTATCATGCTAGGATTAGCAGGAAAAAGCAAAAAATTTCAGAATTGCACCTTGCAATGTGGAGATATTACTGTTTGTGCATTTACAATATTCATTGATTTTTGCCATTGAAAAACATGTTTTTCATATACCAGAAATGTTTGAAGCTACTGACTGAATGAAAGGAGCTGGCATCTCACTCTCTTTGAATCTTCTTTATCATGCTAGGATTAACAGGAAAAAGCAAAAAATTTCAGAATTGCACCTTGCAATGTGGAGATATTACTGTTTGTGCATTTACAATATTCATTGATTTTTGCCATTGAAAAACATGTTTTTCATATACCAGAAATGTTTGAAGCTACTGACTGAATGAAAGGAGCTGGCATCTCACTCTCTTTGAATCTTCTTTATCATGCTAGGATTAACAGGAAAAAGCAAAAAATTTCAGAATTGCACCTTGCAATGTGGAGATATTACTGTTTGTGCATTTACAATATTCATTGATTTTTGCCATTGAAAAACATGTTTTTCATATACCAGAAATGTTTGAAGCTACTGACTGAATGAAAGGAGCTGGCATCTCACTCTCTTTGAATCTTCTTTATCATGCTAGGATTAGCAGGAAAAAGCAAAAAATTTCAGAATTGCACCTTGCAATGTGGAGATATTACTGTTTGTGCATTTACAATATTCATTGATTTTTGCCATTGAAAAACATGTTTTTCATATACCAGAAATGTTTGAAGCTACTGACTGAATGAAAGGAGCTGGCATCTCACTCTGAATCTTCTTTATCATGCTAGGATTAACAGGAAAAAGCTAAAAATTTCAGAATTGCACCGTGCAATGTGGAGATATTACTGTTTGTGCATTTACAATATTCATTGATTTTTGCCATTGAAAAACATGTTTTTCATATACCAGAAATGTTTGAAGCTACTGACTGAATGAAAGGAGCTGGCATCTCGCTCTCTTTGAATCTTCTTTTTCATGCTAGGATTAGCAGGAAAAAGCAAAAAATTTCAGAATTGCACCTTGCAATGTGGAGATATTACTGTTTGTGCATTTACAATATTCATTGATTTTTGCCATTGAAAAACATGTTTTTCATATACCAGAAATGTTTGAAGCTACTGACTGAATGAAAGGAGCTGGCATCTCACTCTCTTTGAATCTTCTTTATCATGCTAGGATTAACAGGAAAAAGCAAAAAATTTCAGAATTGCACCTTGCAATGTGGAGATATTACTGTTTGTGCATTTACAATATTCATTGATTTTTGCCATTGAAAAACATGTTTTTCATATACCAGAAATGTTTGAAGCTACTGACTGAATGAAAGGAGCTGGCATCTCACTCTCTTTGAATCTTCTTTATCATGCTAGGATTAACAGGAAAAAGCAAAAAATTTCAGAATTGCACCTTGCAATGTGGAGATATTACTGTTTGTGCATTTACAATATTCATTGATTTTTGCCATTGAAAAACATGTTTTTCATATACCAGAAATGTTTGAAGCTACTGACTGAATGAAAGGAGCTGGCATCTCACTCTCTTTGAATCTTCTTTATCATGCTAGGATTAACAGGAAAAAGCTAAAAATTTCAGAATTGCACCGTGCAATGTGGAGATATTACTGTTTGTGCATTTACAATATTCATTGATTTTTGCCATTGAAAAACATGTTTTTCATATACCAGAAATGTTTGAAGCTACTGACTGAATGAAAGGAGCTGGCATCTCACTCTCTTTGAATCTTCTTTATCATGCTAGGATTAACAGGACAAAGCTAAAAATTTCAGAATTGCACAGTGCAATGTGGAGATATTACTGTTTGTGCATTTACAATATTCATTGATTTTTGCCATTGAAAAACATGTTTTTCATATACCAGAAATGTTTGAAGCTACTGACTGAATGAAAGGAGCTGGCATCTCACTCTCTTTGAATCTTCTTTATCATGCTAGGATTAACAGGACAAAGCTAAAAATTTCAGAATTGCACCGTGCAATGTGGAGATATTACTGTTTGTGCATTTACAATATTCATTGATTTTTGCCATTGAAAAACATGTTTTTCATATACCAGAAATGTTTGAAGCTACTGACTGAATGAAAGGAGCTGGCATCTCACTCTCTTTGAATCTTCTTTATCATGCTAGGATTAACAGGACAAAGCTAAAAATTTCAGAATTGCACCGTGCAATGTGGAGATATTACTGTTTGTGCATTTACAATATTCATTGATTTTTGCCATTGAAAAACATGTTTTTCATATACCAGAAATGTTTGAAGCTACTGACTGAATGAAAGGAGCTGGCATCTCACTCTCTTTGAATCTTCTTTATCATGCTAGGATTAGCAGGAAAAAGCAAAAAATTTCAGAATTGCACCTTGCAATGTGGAGATATTACTGTTTGTGCATTTACAATATTCATTGATTTTTGCCATTGAAAAACATGTTTTTCATATACCAGAAATGTTTGAAGCTACTGACTGAATGAAAGGAGCTGGCATCTCACTCTCTTTGAATCTTCTTTATCATGCTAGGATTAACAGGAAAAAGCAAAAAATTTCAGAATTGCACCTTGCAATGTGGAGATATTACTGTTTGTGCATTTACAATATTCATTGATTTTTGCCATTGAAAAACATGTTTTTCATATACCAGAAATATTTGAAGCTACTGACTGAATGAAAGGAGCTGGCATCTCACTCTCTTTGAATCTTCTTTATCATGCTAGGATTAGCAGGAAAAAGCAAAAAATTTCAGAATTGCACCTTGCAATGTGGAGATATTACTGTTTGTGCATTTACAATATTCATTGATTTTTGCCATTGAAAAACATGTTTTTCATATACCAGAAATGTTTGAAGCTACTGACTGAATGAAAGGAGCTGGCATCTCACTCTGAATCTTCTTTATCATGCTAGGATTAACAGGAAAAAGCTAAAAATTTCAGAATTGCACCGTGCAATGTGGAGATATTACTGTTTGTGCATTTACAATATTCATTGATTTTTGCCATTGAAAAACATGTTTTTCATATACCAGAAATGTTTGAAGCTACTGACTGAATGAAAGGAGCTGGCATCTCACTCTCTTTGAATCTTCTTTATCATGCTAGGATTAGCAGGAAAAAGCAAAAAATTTCAGAATTGCACCTTGCAATGTGGAGATATTACTGTTTGTGCATTTACAATATTCATTGATTTTTGCCATTGAAAAACATGTTTTTCATATACCAGAAATGTTTGAAGCTACTGACTGAATGAAAGGAGCTGGCATCTCACTCTCTTTGAATCTTCTTTATCATGCTAGGATTAACAGGAAAAAGCAAAAAATTTCAGAATTGCACCTTGCAATGTGGAGATATTACTGTTTGTGCATTTACAATATTCATTGATTTTTGCCATTGAAAAACATGTTTTTCATATACCAGAAATGTTTGAAGCTACTGACTGAATGAAAGGAGCTGGCATCTCACTCTCTTTGAATCTTCTTTATCATGCTAGGATTAACAGGAAAAAGCTAAAAATTTCAGAATTGCACCGTGCAATGTGGAGATATTACTGTTTGTGCATTTACAATATTCATTGATTTTTGCCATTGAAAAACATGTTTTTCATATACCAGAAATGTTTGAAGCTACTGACTGAATGAAAGGAGCTGGCATCTCACTCTCTTTGAATCTTCTTTATCATGCTAGGATTAACAGGAAAAAGCAAAAAATTTCAGAATTGCACCTTGCAATGTGGAGATATTACTGTTTGTGCATTTACAATATTCATTGATTTTTGCCATTGAAAAACATGTTTTTCATATACCAGAAATGTTTGAAGCTACTGACTGAATGAAAGGAGCTGGCATCTCACTCTCTTTGAATCTTCTTTATCATGCTAGGATTAACAGGAAAAAGCTAAAAATTTCAGAATTGCACCGTGCAATGTGGAGATATTACTGTTTGTGCATTTACAATATTCATTGATTTTTGCCATTGAAAAACATGTTTTTCATATACCAGAAATGTTTGAAGCTTCTGACTGAATGAAAGGAGCTGGCATCTCACTCTCTTTGAATCTTCTTTATCATGCTAGGATTAGCAGGAAAAAGCAAAAAATTTCAGAATTGCACCTTGCAATGTGGAGATATTACTGTTTGTGCATTTACAATATTCATTGATTTTTGCCATTGAAAAACATGTTTTTCATATACCAGAAATGTTTGAAGCTACTGACTGAATGAAAGGAGCTGGCATCTCACTCTCTTTGAATCTTCTTTATCATGCTAGGATTAACAGGAAAAAGCTAAAAATTTCAGAATTGCACCGTGCAATGTGGAGATATTACTGTTTGTGCATTTACAATATTCATTGATTTTTGCCATTGAAAAACATGTTTTTCATATACCAGAAATGTTTGAAGCTACTGACTGAATGAAAGGAGCTGGCATCTCACTCTCTTTGAATCTTCTTTATCTTGCTAGGATTAGCAGGAAAAAGCAAAAAATTTCAGAATTGCACCTTGCAATGTGGAGATATTACTGTTTGTGCATTTACAATATTCATTGATTTTTGCCATTGAAAAACATGTTTTTCATATACCAGAAATGTTTGAAGCTACTGACTGAATGAAAGGAGCTGGCATCTCACTCTCTTTGAATCTTCTTTATCATGCTAGGATTAACAGGAAAAAGCTAAAAATTTCAGAATTGCACCGTGCAATGTGGAGATATTACTGTTTGTGCATTTACAATATTCATTGATTTTTGCCATTGAAAAACATGTTTTTCATATACCAGAAATGTTTGAAGCTACTGACTGAATGAAAGGAGCTGGCATCTCACTCTCTTTGAATCTTCTTTATCATGCTAGGATTAGCAGGAAAAAGCAAAAAATTTCAGAATTGCACCTTGCAATGTGGAGATATTACTGTTTGTGCATTTACAATATTCATTGATTTTTGCCATTGAAAAACATGTTTTTCATATACCAGAAATGTTTGAAGCTACTGACTGAATGAAAGGAGCTGGCATGTCACTCTCTTTGAATCTTCTTTATCATGCTAGGATTAACAGGAAAAAGCAAAAAATTTCAGAATTGCACCTTGCAATGTGGAGATATTACTGTTTGTGCATTTACAATATTCATTGATTTTTGCCATTGAAAAACATGTTTTTCATATACCAGAAATGTTTGAAGCTACTGACTGAATGAAAGGAGCTGGCATCTCACTCTCTTTGAATCTTCTTTATCATGCTAGGATTAGCAGGAAAAAGCAAAAAATTTCAGAATTGCACCTTGCAATGTGGAGATATTACTGTTTGTGCATTTACAATATTCATTGATTTTTGCCATTGAAAAACATGTTTTTCATATACCAGAAATGTTTGAAGCTACTGACTGAATGAAAGGAGCTGGCATCTCACTCTCTTTGAATCTTCTTTATCATGCTAGGATTAACAGGAAAAAGCTAAAAATTTCAGAATTGCACCGTGCAATGTGGAGATATTACTGTTTGTGCATTTACAATATTCATTGATTTTTGCCATTGAAAAACATGTTTTTCATATACCAGAAATGTTTGAAGCTAATGACTGAATGAAAGGAGCTGGCATCTCACTCTCTTTGAATCTTCTTTATCATGCTAGGATTAACAGGAAAAAGCTAAAAATTTCAGAATTGCACCGTGCAATGTGGAGATATTACTGTTTGTGCATTTACAATATTCATTGATTTTTGCCATTGAAAAACATGTTTTTCATATACCAGAAATGTTTGAAGCTACTGACTGAATGAAAGGAGCTGGCATCTCACTCTCTTTGAATCTTCTTTATCATGCTAGGATTAACAGGACAAAGCTAAAAATTTCAGAATTGCACCGTGCAATGTGGAGATATTACTGTTTGTGCATTTACAATATTCATTGATTTTTGCCATTGAAAAACATGTTTTTCATATACCAGAAATGTTTGAAGCTACTGACTGAATGAAAGGAGCTGGCATCTCACTCTCTTTGAATCTTCTTTATCATGCTAGGATTAACAGGACAAAGCTAAAAATTTCAGAATTGCACCGTGCAATGTGGAGATATTACTGTTTGTGCATTTACAATATTCATTGATTTTTGCCATTGAAAAACATGTTTTTCATATACCAGAAATGTTTGAAGCTACTGACTGAATGAAAGGAGCTGGCATCTCACTCTCTTTGAATCTTCTTTATCATGCTAGGATTAGCAGGAAAAAGCAAAAAATTTCAGAATTGCACCTTGCAATGTGGAGATATTACTGTTTGTGCATTTACAATATTCATTGATTTTTGCCATTGAAAAACATGTTTTTCATATACCAGAAATGTTTGAAGCTACTGACTGAATGAAAGGAGCTGGCATCTCACTCTCTTTGAATCTTCTTTATCATGCTAGGATTAACAGGAAAAAGCAAAAAATTTCAGAATTGCACCTTGCAATGTGGAGATATTACTGTTTGTGCATTTACAATATTCATTGATTTTTGCCATTGAAAAACATGTTTTTCATATACCAGAAATGTTTGAAGCTACTGACTGAATGAAAGGAGCTGGCATCTCACTCTCTTTGAATCTTCTTTATCATGCTAGGATTAGCAGGAAAAAGCAAAAAATTTCAGAATTGCACCTTGCAATGTGGAGATATTACTGTTTGTGCATTTACAATATTCATTGATTTTTGCCATTGAAAAACATGTTTTTCATATACCAGAAATGTTTGAAGCTACTGACTGAATGAAAGGAGCTGGCATCTCACTCTGAATCTTCTTTATCATGCTAGGATTAACAGGAAAAAGCTAAAAATTTCAGAATTGCACCGTGCAATGTGGAGATATTACTGTTTGTGCATTTACAATATTCATTGATTTTTGCCATTGAAAAACATGTTTTTCATATACCAGAAATGTTTGAAGCTACTGACTGAATGAAAGGAGCTGGCATCTCACTCTCTTTGAATCTTCTTTATCATGCTAGGATTAGCAGGAAAAAGCAAAAAATTTCAGAATTGCACCTTGCAATGTGGAGATATTACTGTTTGTGCATTTACAATATTCATTGATTTTTGCCATTGAAAAACATGTTTTTCATATACCAGAAATGTTTGAAGCTACTGACTGAATGAAAGGAGCTGGCATCTCACTCTCTTTGAATCTTCTTTATCATGCTAGGATTAACAGGAAAAAGCAAAAAATTTCAGAATTGCACCTTGCAATGTGGAGATATTACTGTTTGTGCATTTACAATATTCATTGATTTTTGCCATTGAAAAACATGTTTTTCATATACCAGAAATGTTTGAAGCTACTGACTGAATGAAAGGAGCTGGCATCTCACTCTCTTTGAATCTTCTTTATCATGCTAGGATTAACAGGAAAAAGCAAAAAATTTCAGAATTGCACCTTGCAATGTGGAGATATTACTGTTTGTGCATTTACAATATTCATTGATTTTTGCCATTGAAAAACATGTTTTTCATATACCAGAAATGTTTGAAGCTACTGACTGAATGAAAGGAGCTGGCATCTCACTCTCTTTGAATCTTCTTTATCATGCTAGGATTAACAGGAAAAAGCTAAAAATTTCAGAATTGCACCGTGCAATGTGGAGATATTACTGTTTGTGCATTTACAATATTCATTGATTTTTGCCATTGAAAAACATGTTTTTCATATACCAGAAATGTTTGAAGCTACTGACTGAATGAAAGGAGCTGGCATCTCACTCTCTTTGAATCTTCTTTATCATGCTAGGATTAACAGGAAAAAGCAAAAAATTTCAGAATTGCACCTTGCAATGTGGAGATATTACTGTTTGTGCATTTACAATATTCATTGATTTTTGCCATTGAAAAACATGTTTTTCATATACCAGAAATGTTTGAAGCTACTGACTGAATGAAAGGAGCTGGCATCTCACTCTCTTTGAATCTTCTTTATCATGCTAGGATTAACAGGAAAAAGCTAAAAATTTCAGAATTGCACCGTGCAATGTGGAGATATTACTGTTTGTGCATTTACAATATTCATTGATTTTTGCCATTGAAAAACATGTTTTTCATATACCAGAAATGTTTGAAGCTTCTGACTGAATGAAAGGAGCTGGCATCTCACTCTCTTTGAATCTTCTTTATCATGCTAGGATTAGCAGGAAAAAGCAAAAAATTTCAGAATTGCACCTTGCAATGTGGAGATATTACTGTTTGTGCATTTACAATATTCATTGATTTTTGCCATTGAAAAACATGTTTTTCATATACCAGAAATGTTTGAAGCTACTGACTGAATGAAAGGAGCTGGCATCTCACTCTCTTTGAATCTTCTTTATCATGCTAGGATTAACAGGAAAAAGCTAAAAATTTCAGAATTGCACCGTGCAATGTGGAGATATTACTGTTTGTGCATTTACAATATTCATTGATTTTTGCCATTGAAAAACATGTTTTTCATATACCAGAAATGTTTGAAGCTACTGACTGAATGAAAGGAGCTGGCATCTCACTCTCTTTGAATCTTCTTTATCATGCTAGGATTAGCAGGAAAAAGCAAAAAATTTCAGAATTGCACCTTGCAATGTGGAGATATTACTGTTTGTGCATTTACAATATTCATTGATTTTTGCCATTGAAAAACATGTTTTTCATATACCAGAAATGTTTGAAGCTACTGACTGAATGAAAGGAGCTGGCATCTCACTCTCTTTGAATCTTCTTTATCATGCTAGGATTAACAGGAAAAAGCTAAAAATTTCAGAATTGCACCGTGCAATGTGGAGATATTACTGTTTGTGCATTTACAATATTCATTGATTTTTGCCATTGAAAAACATGTTTTTCATATACCAGAAATGTTTGAAGCTACTGACTGAATGAAAGGAGCTGGCATCTCACTCTCTTTGAATCTTCTTTATCATGCTAGGATTAGCAGGAAAAAGCAAAAAATTTCAGAATTGCACCTTGCAATGTGGAGATATTACTGTTTGTGCATTTACAATATTCATTGATTTTTGCCATTGAAAAACATGTTTTTCATATACCAGAAATGTTTGAAGCTACTGACTGAATGAAAGGAGCTGGCATGTCACTCTCTTTGAATCTTCTTTATCATGCTAGGATTAACAGGAAAAAGCAAAAAATTTCAGAATTGCACCTTGCAATGTGGAGATATTACTGTTTGTGCATTTACAATATTCATTGATTTTTGCCATTGAAAAACATGTTTTTCATATACCAGAAATGTTTGAAGCTACTGACTGAATGAAAGGAGCTGGCATCTCACTCTCTTTGAATCTTCTTTATCATGCTAGGATTAGCAGGAAAAAGCAAAAAATTTCAGAATTGCACCTTGCAATGTGGAGATATTACTGTTTGTGCATTTACAATATTCATTGATTTTTGCCATTGAAAAACATGTTTTTCATATACCAGAAATGTTTGAAGCTACTGACTGAATGAAAGGAGCTGGCATCTCACTCTCTTTGAATCTTCTTTATCATGCTAGGATTAACAGGAAAAAGCTAAAAATTTCAGAATTGCACCGTGCAATGTGGAGATATTACTGTTTGTGCATTTACAATATTCATTGATTTTTGCCATTGAAAAACATGTTTTTCATATACCAGAAATGTTTGAAGCTAATGACTGAATGAAAGGAGCTGGCATCTCACTCTCTTTGAATCTTCTTTATCATGCTAGGATTAACAGGAAAAAGCTAAAAATTTCAGAATTGCACCGTGCAATGTGGAGATATTACTGTTTGTGCATTTACAATATTCATTGATTTTTGCCATTGAAAAACATGTTTTTCATATACCAGAAATGTTTGAAGCTACTGACTGAATGAAAGGAGCTGGCATCTCACTCTCTTTGAATCTTCTTTATCATGCTAGGATTAACAGGACAAAGCTAAAAATTTCAGAATTGCACCGTGCAATGTGGAGATATTACTGTTTGTGCATTTACAATATTCATTGATTTTTGCCATTGAAAAACATGTTTTTCATATACCAGAAATGTTTGAAGCTACTGACTGAATGAAAGGAGCTGGCATCTCACTCTCTTTGAATCTTCTTTATCATGCTAGGATTAGCAGGAAAAAGCAAAAAATTTCAGAATTGCACCTTGCAATGTGGAGATATTACTGTTTGTGCATTTACAATATTCATTGATTTTTGCCATTGAAAAACATGTTTTTCATATACCAGAAATGTTTGAAGCTACTGACTGAATGAAAGGAGCTGGCATCTCACTCTCTTTGAATCTTCTTTATCATGCTAGGATTAGCAGGAAAAAGCAAAAAATTTCAGAATTGCACCTTGCAATGTGGAGATATTACTGTTTGTGCATTTACAATATTCATTGATTTTTGCCATTGAAAAACATGTTTTTCATATACCAGAAATGTTTGAAGCTACTGACTGAATGAAAGGAGCTGGCATCTCACTCTCTTTGATTCTTCTTTATCATGCTAGGATTAACAGGAAAAAGCAAAAAATTTCAGAATTGCACCTTGCAATGTGGAGATATTACTGTTTGTGCATTTACAATATTCATTGATTTTTGCCATTGAAAAACATGTTTTTCATATACCAGAAATGTTTGAAGCTACTGACTGAATGAAAGGAGCTGGCATCTCACTCTCTTTGAATCTTCTTTATCATGCTAGGATTAGCAGGAAAAAGCAAAAAATTTCAGAATTGCACCTTGCAATGTGGAGATATTACTGTTTGTGCATTTACAATATTCATTGATTTTTGCCATTGAAAAACATGTTTTTCATATACCAGAAATGTTTGAAGCTACTGACTGAATGAAAGGAGCTGGCATCTCACTCTGAATCTTCTTTATCATGCTAGGATTAACAGGAAAAAGCTAAAAATTTCAGAATTGCACCGTGCAATGTGGAGATATTACTGTTTGTGCATTTACAATATTCATTGATTTTTGCCATTGAAAAACATGTTTTTCATATACCAGAAATGTTTGAAGCTACTGACTGAATGAAAGGAGCTGGCATCTCACTCTCTTTGAATCTTCTTTATCATGCTAGGATTAGCAGGAAAAAGCAAAAAATTTCAGAATTGCACCTTGCAATGTGGAGATATTACTGTTTGTGCATTTACAATATTCATTGATTTTTGCCATTGAAAAACATGTTTTTCATATACCAGAAATGTTTGAAGCTACTGACTGAATGAAAGGAGCTGGCATCTCACTCTCTTTGAATCTTCTTTATCATGCTAGGATTAACAGGAAAAAGCAAAAAATTTCAGAATTGCACCTTGCAATGTGGAGATATTACTGTTTGTGCATTTACAATATTCATTGATTTTTGCCATTGAAAAACATGTTTTTCATATACCAGAAATGTTTGAAGCTACTGACTGAATGAAAGGAGCTGGCATCTCACTCTCTTTGAATCTTCTTTATCATGCTAGGATTAACAGGAAAAAGCTAAAAATTTCAGAATTGCACCGTGCAATGTGGAGATATTACTGTTTGTGCATTTACAATATTCATTGATTTTTGCCATTGAAAAACATGTTTTTCATATACCAGAAATGTTTGAAGCTACTGACTGAATGAAAGGAGCTGGCATCTCACTCTCTTTGAATCTTCTTTATCATGCTAGGATTAGCAGGAAAAAGCAAAAAATTTCAGAATTGCACCTTGCAAGGTGGAGATATTACTGTTTGTGCATTTACAATATTCATTGATTTTTGCCATTGAAAAACATGTTTTTCATATACCAGAAATGTTTGAAGCTACTGACTGAATGAAAGGAGCTGGCATCTCACTCTCTTTGAATCTTCTTTATCATGCTAGGATTAGCAGGAAAAAGCAAAAAATTTCAGAATTGCACCTTGCAATGTGGAGATATTACTGTTTGTGCATTTACAATATTCATTGATTTTTGCCATTGAAAAACATGTTTTTCATATACCAGAAATGTTTGAAGCTACTGACTGAATGAAAGGAGCTGGCATCTCACTCTCTTTGAATCTTCTTTATCATGCTAGGATTAACAGGAAAAAGCAAAAAATTTCAGAATTGCACCTTGCAATGTGGAGATATTACTGTTTGTGCATTTACAATATTCATTGATTTTTGCCATTGAAAAACATGTTTTTCATATACCAGAAATGTTTGAAGCTACTGACTGAATGAAAGGAGCTGGCATCTCACTCTCTTTGAATCTTCTTTATCATGCTAGGATTAGCAGGAAAAAGCAAAAAATTTCAGAATTGCACCTTGCAATGTGGAGATATTACTGTTTGTGCATTTACAATATTCATTGATTTTTGCCATTGAAAAACATGTTTTTCATATACCAGAAATGTTTGAAGCTACTGACTGAATGAAAGGAGCTGGCATCTCACTCTGAATCTTCTTTATCATGCTAGGATTAACAGGAAAAAGCTAAAAATTTCAGAATTGCACCGTGCAATGTGGAGATATTACTGTTTGTGCATTTACAATATTCATTGATTTTTGCCATTGAAAAACATGTTTTTCATATACCAGAAATGTTTGAAGCTACTGACTGAATGAAAGGAGCTGGCATCTCACTCTCTTTGAATCTTCTTTATCATGCTAGGATTAGCAGGAAAAAGCAAAAAATTTCAGAATTGCACCTTGCAATGTGGAGATATTACTGTTTGTGCATTTACAATATTCATTGATTTTTGCCATTGAAAAACATGTTTTTCATATACCAGAAATGTTTGAAGCTACTGACTGAATGAAAGGAGCTGGCATCTCACTCTCTTTGAATCTTCTTTATCATGCTAGGATTAACAGGAAAAAGCAAACAATTTCAGAATTGCACCTTGCAATGTGGAGATATTACTGTTTGTGCATTTACAATATTCATTGATTTTTGCCATTGAAAAACATGTTTTTCATATACCAGAAATGTTTGAAGCTACTGACTGAATGAAAGGAGCTGGCATCTCACTCTCTTTGAATCTTCTTTATCATGCTAGGATTAACAGGAAAAAGCTAAAAATTTCAGAATTGCACCGTGCAATGTGGAGATATTACTTTTTGTGCATTTACAATATTCATTGATTTTTGCCATTGAAAAACATGTTTTTCATATACCAGAAATGTTTGAAGCTAATGACTGAATGAAAGGAGCTGGCATCTCACTCTCTTTGAATCTTCTTTATCATGCTAGGATTAACAGGAAAAAGCTAAAAATTTCAGAATTGCACCGTGCAATGTGGAGATATTACTGTTTGTGCATTTACAATATTCATTGATTTTTGCCATTGAAAAACATGTTTTTCATATACCAGAAATGTTTGAAGCTACTGACTGAATGAAAGGAGCTGGCATCTCACTCTCTTTGAATCTTCTTTATCATGCTAGGATTAACAGGACAAAGCTAAAAATTTCAGAATTGCACCGTGCAATGTGGAGATATTACTGTTTGTGCATTTACAATATTCATTGATTTTTGCCATTGAAAAACATGTTTTTCATATACCAGAAATGTTTGAAGCTACTGACTGAATGAAAGGAGCTGGCATCTCACTCTCTTTGAATCTTCTTTATCATGCTAGGATTAGCAGGAAAAAGCAAAAAATTTCAGAATTGCACCTTGCAATGTGGAGATATTACTGTTTGTGCATTTACAATATTCATTGATTTTTGCCATTGAAAAACATGTTTTTCATATACCAGAAATGTTTGAAGCTACTGACAATGAAAGGAGCTGGCATCTCACTCTCTTTGAATCTTCTTTATCATGCTAGGATTAGCAGGAAAAAGCAAAAAATTTCAGAATTGCACCTTGCAATGTGGAGATATTACTGTTTGTGCATTTACAATATTCATTGATTTTTGCCATTGAAAAACATGTTTTTCATATACCAGAAATGTTTGAAGCTACTGACTGAATGAAAGGAGCTGGCATCTCACTCTCTTTGAATCTTCTTTATCATGCTAGGATTAACAGGAAAAAGCAAAAAATTTCAGAATTGCACCTTGCAATGTGGAGATATTACTGTTTGTGCATTTACAATATTCATTGATTTTTGCCATTGAAAAACATGTTTTTCATATACCAGAAATGTTTGAAGCTACTGACTGAATGAAAGGAGCTGGCATCTCACTCTCTTTGAATCTTCTTTATCATGCTAGGATTAGCAGGAAAAAGCAAAAAATTTCAGAATTGCACCTTGCAATGTGGAGATATTACTGTTTGTGCATTTACAATATTCATTGATTTTTGCCATTGAAAAACATGTTTTTCATATACCAGAAATGTTTGAAGCTACTGACTGAATGAAAGGAGCTGGCATCTCACTCTCTTTGAATCTTCTTTATCATGCTAGGATTAACAGGAAAAAGCTAAAAATTTCAGAATTGCACCGTGCAATGTGGAGATATTACTGTTTGTGCATTTACAATATTCATTGATTTTTGCCATTGAAAAACATGTTTTTCATATACCAGAAATGTTTGAAGCTACTGACTGAATGAAAGGAGCTGGCATCTCACTCTCTTTGAATCTTCTTTATCATGCTAGGATTAGCAGGAAAAAGCAAAAAATTTCAGAATTGCACCTTGCAATGTGGAGATATTACTGTTTGTGCATTTACAATATTCATTGATTTTTGCCATTGAAAAACATGTTTTTCATATACCAGAAATGTTTGAAGCTACTGACTGAATGAAAGGAGCTGGCATCTCACTCTCTTTGAATCTTCTTTATCATGCTAGGATTAACAGGAAAAAGCAAAAAATTTCAGAATTGCACCTTGCAATGTGGAGATATTACTGTTTGTGCATTTACAATATTCATTGATTTTTGCCATTGAAAAACATGTTTTTCATATACCAGAAATGTTTGAAGCTACTGACTGAATGAAAGGAGCTGGCATCTCACTCTCTTTGAATCTTCTTTATCATGCTAGGATTAGCAGGAAAAAGCAAAAAATTTCAGAATTGCACCTTGCAATGTGGAGATATTACTGTTTGTGCATTTACAATATTCATTGATTTTTGCCATTGAAAAACATGTTTTTCATATACCAGAAATGTTTGAAGCTACTGACTGAATGAAAGGAGCTGGCATCTCACTCTCTTTGAATCTTCTTTATCATGCTAGGATTAACAGGAAAAAGCTAAAAATTTCAGAATTGCACCGTGCAATGTGGAGATATTACTGTTTGTGCATTTACAATATTCATTGATTTTTGCCATTGAAAAACATGTTTTTCATATACCAGAAATGTTTGAAGCTACTGACTGAATGAAAGGAGCTGGCATCTCACTCTCTTTGAATCTTCTTTATCATGCTAGGATTAGCAGGAAAAAGCAAAAAATTTCAGAATTGCACCTTGCAATGTGGAGATATTACTGTTTATGCATTTACAATATTCATTGATTTTTGCCATTGAAAAACATGTTTTTCATATACCAGAAATGTTTGAAGCTACTGACTGAATGAAAGGAGCTGGCATCTCACTCTCTTTGAATCTTCTTTATCATGCTAGGATTAACAGGAAAAAGCAAAAAATTTCAGAATTGCACCTTGCAATGTGGAGATATTACTGTTTGTGCATTTACAATATTCATTGATTTTTGCCATTGAAAAACATGTTTTTCATATACCAGAAATGTTTGAAGCTACTGACTGAATGAAAGGAGCTGGCATCTCACTCTCTTTGAATCTTCTTTATCATGCTAGGATTAACAGGAAAAAGCTAAAAATTTCAGAATTGCACCGTGCAATGTGGAGATATTACTGTTTGTGCATTTACAATATTCATTGATTTTTGCCATTGAAAAACATGTTTTTCATATACCAGAAATGTTTGAAGCTAATGACTGAATGAAAGGAGCTGGCACCTCACTCTCTTTGAATCTTCTTTATCATGCTAGGATTAACAGGAAAAAGCTAAAAATTTCAGAATTGCACCGTGCAATGTGGAGATATTACTGTTTGTGCATTTACAATATTCATTGATTTTTGCCATTGAAAAACATGTTTTTCATATACCAGAAATGTTTGAAGCTACTGACTGAATGAAAGGAGCTGGCATCTCACTCTCTTTGAATCTTCTTTATCATGCTAGGATTAACAGGACAAAGCTAAAAATTTCAGAATTGCACCGTGCAATGTGGAGATATTACTGTTTGTGCATTTACAATATTCATTGATTTTTGCCATTGAAAAACATGTTTTTCATATACCAGAAATGTTTGAAGCTACTGACTGAATGAAAGGAGCTGGCATCTCACTCTCTTTGAATCTTCTTTATCATGCTAGGATTAGCAGGAAAAAGCAAAAAATTTCAGAATTGCACCTTGCAATGTGGAGATATTACTGTTTGTGCATTTACAATATTCATTGATTTTTGCCATTGAAAAACATGTTTTTCATATACCAGAAATGTTTGAAGCTACTGACTGAATGAAAGGAGCTGGCATCTCACTCTCTTTGAATCTTCTTTATCATGCTAGGATTAACAGGAAAAAGCAAAAAATTTCAGAATTGCACCTTGCAATGTGGAGATATTACTGTTTGTGCATTTACAATATTCATTGATTTTTGCCATTGAAAAACATGTTTTTCATATACCAGAAATGTTTGAAGCTACTGACTGAATGAAAGGAGCTGGCATCTCACTCTCTTTGAATCTTCTTTATCATGCTAGGATTAGCAGGAAAAAGCAAAAAATTTCAGAATTGCACCTTGCAATGTGGAGATATTACTGTTTGTGCATTTACAATATTCATTGATTTTTGCCATTGAAAAACATGTTTTTCATATACCAGAAATGTTTGAAGCTACTGACTGAATGAAAGGAGCTGGCATCTCACTCTCTTTGAATCTTCTTTATCATGCTAGGATTAGCAGGAAAAAGCAAAAAATTTCAGAATTGCACCTTGCAATGTGGAGATATTACTGTTTGTGCATTTACAATATTCATTGATTTTTGCCATTGAAAAACATGTTTTTCATATACCAGAAATGTTTGAAGCTACTGACTGAATGAAAGGAGCTGGCATCTCACTCTCTTTGAATCTTCTTTATCATGCTAGGATTAGCAGGAAAAAGCAAAAAATTTCAGAATTGCACCTTGCAATGTGGAGATATTACTGTTTGTGCATTTACAATATTCATTGATTTTTGCCATTGAAAAACATGTTTTTCATATACCAGAAATGTTTGAAGCTACTGACAATGAAAGGAGCTGGCATCTCACTCTCTTTGAATCTTCTTTATCATGCTAGGATTAGCAGGAAAAAGCAAAAAATTTCAGAATTGCACCTTGCAATGTGGAGATATTACTGTTTGTGCATTTACAATATTCATTGATTTTTGCCATTGAAAAACATGTTTTTCATATACCAGAAATGTTTGAAGCTACTGACTGAATGAAAGGAGCTGGCATCTCACTCTCTTTGAATCTTCTTTATCATGCTAGGATTAACAGAAAAAGCAAAAAATTTCAGAATTGCACCTTGCAATGTGGAGATATTACTGTTTGTGCATTTACAATATTCATTGATTTTTGCCATTGAAAAACATGTTTTTCATATACCAGAAATGTTTGAAGCTACTGACTGAATGAAAGGAGCTGGCATCTCACTCTCTTTGAATCTTCTTTATCATGCTAGGATTAGCAGGAAAAAGCAAAAAATTTCAGAATTGCACCTTGCAATGTGGAGATATTACTGTTTGTGCATTTACAATATTCATTGATTTTTGCCATTGAAAAACATGTTTTTCATATACCAGAAATGTTTGAAGCTACTGACTGAATGAAAGGAGCTGGCATCTCACTCTCTTTGAATCTTCTTTATCATGCTAGGATTAACAGGAAAAAGCAAAAAATTTCAGAATTGCACCTTGCAATGTGGAGATATTACTGTTTGTGCATTTACAATATTCATTGATTTTTGCCATTGAAAAACATGTTTTTCATATACCAGAAATGTTTGAAGCTACTGACTGAATGAAAGGAGCTGGCATCTCACTCTCTTTGAATCTTCTTTATCATGCTAGGATTAGCAGGAAAAAGCAAAAAATTTCAGAATTGCACCTTGCAATGTGGAGATATTACTGTTTGTGCATTTACAATATTCATTGATTTTTGCCATTGAAAAACATGTTTTTCATATACCAGAAATGTTTGAAGCTACTGACTGAATGAAAGGAGCTGGCATCTCACTCTCTTTGAATCTTCTTTATCATGCTAGGATTAACAGGAAAAAGCTAAAAATTTCAGAATTGCACCGTGCAATGTGGAGATATTACTGTTTGTGCATTTACAATATTCATTGATTTTTGCCATTGAAAAACATGTTTTTCATATACCAGAAATGTTTGAAGCTACTGACTGAATGAAAGGAGCTGGCATCTCACTCTCTTTGAATCTTCTTTATCATGCTAGGATTAGCAGGAAAAAGCAAAAAATTTCAGAATTGCACCTTGCAATGTGGAGATATTACTGTTTGTGCATTTACAATATTCATTGATTTTTGCCATTGAAAAACATGTTTTTCATATACCAGAAATGTTTGAAGCTACTGACTGAATGAAAGGAGCTGGCATCTCACTCTCTTTGAATCTTCTTTATCATGCTAGGATTAACAGGAAAAAGCAAAAAATTTCAGAATTGCACCTTGCAATGTGGAGATATTACTGTTTGTGCATTTACAATATTCATTGATTTTTGCCATTGAAAAACATGTTTTTCATATACCAGAAATGTTTGAAGCTACTGACTGAATGAAAGGAGCTGGCATCTCACTCTCTTTGAATCTTCTTTATCATGCTAGGATTAACAGGAAAAAGCTAAAAATTTCAGAATTGCACCGTGCAATGTGGAGATATTACTGTTTGTGCATTTACAATATTCATTGATTTTTGCCATTGAAAAACATGTTTTTCATATACCAGAAATGTTTGAAGCTAATGACTGAATGAAAGGAGCTGGCACCTCACTCTCTTTGAATCTTCTTTATCATGCTAGGATTAACAGGAAAAAGCTAAAAATTTCAGAATTGCACCGTGCAATGTGGAGATATTACTGTTTGTGCATTTACAATATTCATTGATTTTTGCCATTGAAAAACATGTTTTTCATATACCAGAAATGTTTGAAGCTACTGACTGAATGAAAGGAGCTGGCATCTCACTCTCTTTGAATCTTCTTTATCATGCTAGGATTAACAGGACAAAGCTAAAAATTTCAGAATTGCACCGTGCAATGTGGAGATATTACTGTTTGTGCATTTACAATATTCATTGATTTTTGCCATTGAAAAACATGTTTTTCATATACCAGAAATGTTTGAAGCTACTGACTGAATGAAAGGAGCTGGCATCTCACTCTCTTTGAATCTTCTTTATCATGCTAGGATTAGCAGGAAAAAGCAAAAAATTTCAGAATTGCACCTTGCAATGTGGAGATATTACTGTTTGTGCATTTACAATATTCATTGATTTTTGCCATTGAAAAACATGTTTTTCATATACCAGAAATGTTTGAAGCTACTGACTGAATGAAAGGAGCTGGCATCTCACTCTCTTTGAATCTTCTTTATCATGCTAGGATTAACAGGAAAAAGCAAAAAATTTCAGAATTGCACCTTGCAATGTGGAGATATTACTGTTTGTGCATTTACAATATTCATTGATTTTTGCCATTGAAAAACATGTTTTTCATATACCAGAAATGTTTGAAGCTACTGACTGAATGAAAGGAGCTGGCATCTCACTCTCTTTGAATCTTCTTTATCATGCTAGGATTAGCAGGAAAAAGCAAAAAATTTCAGAATTGCACCTTGCAATGTGGAGATATTACTGTTTGTGCATTTACAATATTCATTGATTTTTGCCATTGAAAAACATGTTTTTCATATACCAGAAATGTTTGAAGCTACTGACTGAATGAAAGGAGCTGGCATCTCACTCTCTTTGAATCTTCTTTATCATGCTAGGATTAACAGGAAAAAGCTAAAAATTTCAGAATTGCACCGTGCAATGTGGAGATATTACTGTTTGTGCATTTACAATATTCATTGATTTTTGCCATTGAAAAACATGTTTTTCATATACCAGAAATGTTTGAAGCTACTGACTGAATGAAAGGAGCTGGCATCTCACTCTCTTAGAATCTTCTTTATCATGCTAGGATTAGCAGGAAAAAGCAAAAAATTTCAGAATTGCACCTTGCAATGTGGAGATATTACTGTTTGTGCATTTACAATATTCATTGATTTTTGCCATTGAAAAACATGTTTTTCATATACCAGAAATGTTTGAAGCTACTGACTGAATGATAGGAGCTGGCATCTCACTCTCTTTGAATCTTCTTTATCATGCTAGGATTAACAGGAAAAAGCAAAAAATTTCAGAATTGCACCTTGCAATGTGGAGATATTACTGTTTGTGCATTTACAATATTCATTGATTTTTGCCATTGAAAAACATGTTTTTCATATACCAGAAATGTTTGAAGCTACTGACTGAATGAAAGGAGCTGGCATCTCACTCTCTTTGAATCTTCTTTATCATGCTAGGATTAACAGGAAAAAGCTAAAAATTTCAGAATTGCACCGTGCAATGTGGAGATATTACTGTTTGTGCATTTACAATATTCATTGATTTTTGCCATTGAAAAACATGTTTTTCATATACCAGAAATGTTTGAAGCTACTGACTGAATGAAAGGAGCTGGCATCTCACTCTCTTTGAATCTTCTTTATCATGCTAGGATTAACAGGAAAAAGCAAAACATTTCAGAATTGCACCTTGCAATGTGGAGATATTACTGTTTGTGCATTTACAATATTCATTGATTTTTGCCATTGAAAAACATGTTTTTCATATACCAGAAATGTTTGAAGCTACTGACTGAATGAAAGGAGCTGGCATCTCACTCTCTTTGAATCTTCTTTATCATGCTAGGATTGACAGGAAAAAGCTAAAAATTTCAGAATTGCACCTTGCAATGTGGAGATATTACTGTTTGTGCATTTACAATATTCATTGATTTTTGCCATTGAAAAACATGTTTTTCATATACCAGAAATGTTTGAAGCTTCTGACTGAATGAAAGGAGC
Source organism: Phyllobates terribilis (assembly GCF_046119375.1). Classification (NCBI taxonomy): domain Eukaryota; kingdom Metazoa; phylum Chordata; class Amphibia; order Anura; family Dendrobatidae; genus Phyllobates; species Phyllobates terribilis. Next base: position 225,366 of record NW_027364412.1, read on the forward strand.
TGGCATCTCACTCTCTTTGAATCTTCTTTATCATGCTAGGATTAGCAGGAAAAAGCAAAAAAATTCAGAATTGCACCTTGCAATGTGGAGATATTACTGTTTGTGCATTTACAATATTCATTGATTTTTGCCATTGAAAAACATGTTTTTCATATACCAGAAATGTTTGAAGCTACTGACTGAATGAAAGGAGCTGGCATCTCACTCTCTTTGAATCTTCTTTATCATGCTAGGATTAACAGGAAAAAGCTAAAAATTTCAGAATTGCACCGTGCAATGTGGAGATATTACTGTTTGTGCATTTACAATATTCATTGATTTTTGCCATTGAAAAACATGTTTTTCATATACCAGAAATGTTTGAAGCTACTGACTGAATGAAAGGAGCTGGCATCTCACTCTCTTTGAATCTTCTTTATCATGCTAGGATTAGCAGGAAAAAGCAAAAAATTTCAGAATTGCACCTTGCAATGTGGAGATATTACTGTTTGTGCATTTACAATATTCATTGATTTTTGCCATTGAAAAACATGTTTTTCATATACCAGAAATGTTTGAAGCTACTGACTGAATGAAAGGAGCTGGCATCTCACTCTCTTTGAATCTTCTTTATCATGCTAGGATTAACAGGAAAAAGCAAAAAATTTCAGAATTGCACCTTGCAATGTGGAGATATTACTGTTTGTGCATTTACAATATTCATTGATTTTTGCCATTGAAAAACATGTTTTTCATATACCAGAAATGTTTGAAGCTACTGACTGAATGAAAGGAGCTGGCATCTCACTCTCTTTGAATCTTCTTTATCATGCTAGGATTAACAGGAAAAAGCTAAAAATTTCAGAATTGCACCGTGCAATGTGGAGATATTACTGTTTGTGCATTTACAATATTCATTGATTTTTGCCATTGAAAAACATGTTTTTCATATACCAGAAATGTTTGAAGCTACTGACTGAATGAAAGGAGCTGGCATCTCACTCTCTTTGAATCTTCTTTATCATGCTAGGATTAGCAGGAAAAAGCAAAAAATTTCAGAATTGCACCTTGCAATGTGGAGATATTACTGTTTGTGCATTTACAATATTCATTGATTTTTGCCATTGAAAAACATGTTTTTCATATACCAGAAATGTTTGAAGCTACTGACTGAATGAAAGGAGCTGGCATCTCACTCTCTTTGAATCTTCTTTATCATGCTAGGATTAACAGGAAAAAGCTAAAAATTTCAGAATTGCACCGTGCAATGTGGAGATATTACTGTTTGTGCATTTACAATATTCATTGATTTTTGCCATTGAAAAACATGTTTTTCATATACCAGAAATGTTTGAAGCTACTGACTGAATGAAAGGAGCTGGCATCTCACTCTCTTTGAATCTTCTCTATCATGCTAGGATTAGCAGGAAAAAGCAAAAAATTTCAGAATTGCACCTTGCAATGTGGAGATATTACTGTTTGTGCATTTACAATATTCATTGATTTTTGCCATTGAAAAACATGTTTTTCATATACCAGAAATGTTTGAAGCTACTGACTGAATGAAAGGAGCTGGCATCTCACTCTCTTTGAATCTTCTTTATCATGCTAGGATTAACAGGAAAAAGCAAAAAATTTCAGAATTGCACCTTGCAATGTGGAGATATTACTGTTTGTGCATTTACAATATTCATTGATTTTTGCCATTGAAAAACATGTTTTTCATATACCAGAAATGTTTGAAGCTACTGACTGAATGAAAGGAGCTGGCATCTCACTCTCTTTGAATCTTCTTTATCATGCTAGGATTAACAGGAAAAAGCTAAAAATTTCAGAATTGCACCGTGCAATGTGGAGATATTACTGTTTGTGCATTTACAATATTCATTGATTTTTGCCATTGAAAAACATGTTTTTCATATACCAGAAATGTTTGAAGCTACTGACTGAATGAAAGGAGCTGGCATCTCACTCTCTTTGAATCTTCTTTATCATGCTAGGATTAGCAGGAAAAAGCAAAAAATTTCAGAATTGCACCTTGCAATATGGAGATATTACTGTTTGTGCATTTACAATATTCATTGATTTTTGCCATTGAAAAACATGTTTTTCATATACCAGAAATGTTTGAAGCTACTGACTGAATGAAAGGAGCTGGCATCTCACTCTCTTTGAATCTTCTTTATCATGCTAGGATTAACAGGAAAAAGCTAAAAATTTCAGAATTGCACCGTGCAATGTGGAGATATTACTGTTTGTGCATTTACAATATTCATTGATTTTTGCCATTGAAAAACATGTTTTTCATATACCAGAAATGTTTGAAGCTACTGACTGAATGAAAGGAGCTGGCATCTCACTCTCTTTGAATCTTCTTTATCATGCTAGGATTAGCAGGAAAAAGCAAAAAATTTCAGAATTGCACCTTGCAATGTGGAGATATTACTGTTTGTGCATTTACAATATTCATTGATTTTTGCCATTGAAAAACATGTTTTTCATATACCAGAAATGTTTGAAGCTACTGACTGAATGAAAGGAGCTGGCATCTCACTCTCTTTGAATCTTCTTTATCATGCTAGGATTAACAGGAAAAAGCAAAAAATTTCAGAATTGCACCTTGCAATGTGGAGATATTACTGTTTGTGCATTTACAATATTCATTGATTTTTGCCATTGAAAAACATGTTTTTCATATACCAGAAATGTTTGAAGCTACTGACTGAATGAAAGGAGCTGGCATCTCACTCTCTTTGAATCTTTATCATGCTAGGATTAACAGGAAAAAGCTAAAAATTTCAGAATTGCACCGTGCAATGTGGAGATATTACTGTTTGTGCATTTACAATATTCATTGATTTTTGCCATTGAAAAACATGTTTTTCATATACCAGAAATGTTTGAAGCTAATGACTGAATGAAAGGAGCTGGCATCTCACTCTCTTTGAATCTTCTTTATCATGCTAGGATTAACAGGAAAAAGCTAAAAATTTCAGAATTGCACCGTGCAATGTGGAGATATTACTGTTTGTGCATTTACAATATTCATTGATTTTTGCCATTGAAAAACATGTTTTTCATATACCAGAAATGTTTGAAGCTACTGACTGAATGAAAGGAGCTGGCATCTCACTCTCTTTGAATCTTCTTTATCATGCTAGGATTAGCAGGAAAAAGCAAAAAATTTCAGAATTGCACCTTGCAATGTGGAGATATTACTGTTTGTGCATTTACAATATTCATTGATTTTTGCCATTGAAAAACATGTTTTTCATATACCAGAAATGTTTGAAGCTACTGACTGAATGAAAGGAGCTGGCATCTCACTCTCTTTGAATCTTCTTTATCATGCTAGGATTAACAGGAAAAAGCTAAAAATTTCAGAATTGCACCGTGCAATGTGGAGATATTACTGTTTGTGCATTTACAATATTCATTGATTTTTGCCATTGAAAAACATGTTTTTCATATACCAGAAATGTTTGAAGCTACTGACTGAATGAAAGGAGCTGGCATCTCACTCTCTTTGAATCTTCTTTATCATGCTAGGATTAGCAGGAAAAAGCAAAAAATTTCAGAATTGCACCTTGCAATGTGGAGATATTACTGTTTGTGCATTTACAATATTCATTGATTTTTGCCATTGAAAAACATGTTTTTCATATACCAGAAATGTTTGAAGCTACTGACTGAATGAAAGGAGCTGGCATCTCACTCTCTTTGAATCTTCTCTATCATGCTAGGATTAGCAGGAAAAAGCAAAAAATTTCAGAATTGCACCTTGCAATGTGGAGATATTACTGTTTGTGCATTTACAATATTCATTGATTTTTGCCATTGAAAAACATGTTTTTCATATACCAGAAATGTTTGAAGCTACTGACTGAATGAAAGGAGCTGGCATCTCACTCTCTTTGAATCTTCTTTATCATGCTAGGATTAACAGGAAAAAGCAAAAAATTTCAGAATTGCACCTTGCAATGTGGAGATATTACTGTTTGTGCATTTACAATATTCATTGATTTTTGCCATTGAAAAACATGTTTTTCATATACCAGAAATGTTTGAAGCTACTGACTGAATGAAAGGAGCTGGCATCTCACTCTCTTTGAATCTTCTTTATCATGCTAGGATTAACAGGAAAAAGCTAAAAATTTCAGAATTGCACCGTGCAATGTGGAGATATTACTGTTTGTGCATTTACAATATTCATTGATTTTTGCCATTGAAAAACATGTTTTTCATATACCAGAAATGTTTGAAGCTACTGACTGAATGAAAGGAGCTGGCATCTCACTCTCTTTGAATCTTCTTTATCATGCTAGGATTAGCAGGAAAAAGCAAAAAATTTCAGAATTGCACCTTGCAATGTGGAGATATTACTGTTTGTGCATTTACAATATTCATTGATTTTTGCCATTGAAAAACATGTTTTTCATATACCAGAAATGTTTGAAGCTACTGACTGAATGAAAGGAGCTGGCATCTCACTCTCTTTGAATCTTCTTTATCATGCTAGGATTAACAGGAAAAAGCTAAAAATTTCAGAATTGCACCGTGCAATGTGGAGATATTACTGTTTGTGCATTTACAATATTCATTGATTTTTGCCATTGAAAAACATGTTTTTCATATACCAGAAATGTTTGAAGCTACTGACTGAATGAAAGGAGCTGGCATCTCACTCTCTTTGAATCTTCTTTATCATGCTAGGATTAACAGGAAAAAGCTAAAAATTTCATAATTGCACCGTGCAATGTGGAGATATTACTGTTTGTGCATTTACAATATTCATTGATTTTTGCCATTGAAAAACATGTTTTTCATATACCAGAAATGTTTGAAGCTACTGACTGAATGAAAGGAGCTGGCATCTCACTCTCTTTGAATCTTCTTTATCATGCTAGGATTAGCAGGAAAAAGCAAAAAATTTCAGAATTGCACCTTGCAATGTGGAGATATTACTGTTTGTGCATTTACAATATTCATTGATTTTTGCCATTGAAAAACATGTTTTTCATATACCAGAAATGTTTGAAGCTACTGACTGAATGAAAGGAGCTGGCATCTCACTCTCTTTGAATCTTCTTTATCATGCTAGGATTAACAGGAAAAAGCTAAAAATTTCAGAATTGCACCGTGCAATGTGGAGATATTACTGTTTGTGCATTTACAATATTCATTGATTTTTGCCATTGAAAAACATGTTTTTCATATACCAGAAATGTTTGAAGCTACTGACTGAATGAAAGGAGCTGGCATCTCACTCTCTTTGAATCTTCTTTATCATGCTAGGATTAACAGGAAAAAGCAAAAAATTTCAGAATTGCACCTTGCAATGTGGAGATATTACTGTTTGTGCATTTACAATATTCATTGATTTTTGCCATTGAAAAACATGTTTTTCATATACCAGAAATGTTTGAAGCTACTGACTGAATGAAAGGAGCTGGCATCTCACTCTCTTTGAATCTTCTTTATCATGCTAGGATTAACAGGAAAAAGCTAAAAATTTCAGAATTGCACCGTGCAATGTGGAGATATTACTGTTTGTGCATTTACAATATTCATTGATTTTTGCCATTGAAAAACATGTTTTTCATATACCAGAAATGTTTGAAGCTACTGACTGAATGAAAGGAGCTGGCATCTCACTCTCTTTGAATCTTCTTTATCATGCTAGGATTAGCAGGAAAAAGCAAAAAATTTCAGAATTGCACCTTGCAATGTGGAGATATTACTGTTTGTGCATTTACAATATTCATTGATTTTTGCCATTGAAAAACATGTTTTTCATATACCAGAAATGTTTGAAGCTACTGACTGAATGAAAGGAGCTGGCATCTCACTCTCTTTGAATCTTCTTTATCATGCTAGGATTAACAGGAAAAAGCAAAAAATTTCAGAATTGCACCTTGCAATGTGGAGATATTACTGTTTGTGCATTTACAATATTCATTGATTTTTGCCATTGAAAAACATGTTTTTCATATACCAGAAATGTTTGAAGCTACTGACTGAATGAAAGGAGCTGGCATCTCACTCTCTTTGAATCTTCTTTATCATGCTAGGATTAACAGGAAAAAGCTAAAAATTTCAGAATTGCACCGTGCAATGTGGAGATATTACTGTTTGTGCATTTACAATATTCATTGATTTTTGCCATTGAAAAACATGTTTTTCATATACCAGAAATGTTTGAAGCTACTGACTGAATGAAAGGAGCTGGCATCTCACTCTCTTTGAATCTTCTCTATCATGCTAGGATTAGCAGGAAAAAGCAAAAAATTTCAGAATTGCACCTTGCAATGTGGAGATATTACTGTTTGTGCATTTACAATATTCATTGATTTTTGCCATTGGAAAACATGTTTTTCATATACCAGAAATGTTTGAAGCTACTGACTGAATGAAAGGAGCTGGCATCTCACTCTCTTTGAATCTTCTTTATCATGCTAGGATTAACAGGAAAAAGCAAAAAATTTCAGAATTGCACCTTGCAATGTGGAGATATTACTGTTTGTGCATTTACAATATTCATTGATTTTTGCCATTGAAAAACATGTTTTTCATATACCAGAAATGTTTGAAGCTACTGACTGAATGAAAGGAGCTGGCATCTCACTCTCTTTGAATCTTCTTTATCATGCTAGGATTAACAGGAAAAAGCTAAAAATTTCAGAATTGCACCGTGCAATGTGGAGATATTACTGTTTGTGCATTTAAAATATTCATTGATTTTTGCCATTGAAAAACATGTTTTTCATATACCAGAAATGTTTGAAGCTACTGACTGAATGAAAGGAGCTGGCATCTCACTCTCTTTGAATCTTCTTTATCATGCTAGGATTAGCAGGAAAAAGCAAAAAATTTCAGAATTGCACCTTGCAATGTGGAGATATTACTGTTTGTGCATTTACAATATTCATTGATTTTTGCCATTGAAAAACATGTTTTTCATATACCAGAAATGTTTGAAGCTACTGACTGAATGAAAGGAGCTGGCATCTCACTCTCTTTGAATCTTCTTTATCATGCTAGGATTAACAGGAAAAAGCAAAAAATTTCAGAATTGCACCTTGCAATGTGGAGATATTACTGTTTGTGCATTTACAATATTCATTGATTTTTGCCATTGAAAAACATGTTTTTCATATACCAGAAATGTTTGAAGCTACTGACTGAATGAAAGGAGCTGGCATCTCACTCTCTTTGAATCTTCTTTATCATGCTAGGATTAACAGGAAAAAGCTAAAAATTTCAGAATTGCACCGTGCAATGTGGAGATATTACTGTTTGTGCATTTACAATATTCATTGATTTTTGCCATTGAAAAACATGTTTTTCATATACCAGAAATGTTTGAAGCTACTGACTGAATGAAAGGAGCTGGCATCTCACTCTCTTTGAATCTTCTTTATCATGCTAGGATTAGCAGGAAAAAGCAAAAAATTTCAGAATTGCACCTTGCAATGTGGAGATATTACTGTTTGTGCATTTACAATATTCATTGATTTTTGCCATTGAAAAACATGTTTTTCATATACCAGAAATGTTTGAAGCTACTGACTGAATGAAAGGAGCTGGCATCTCACTCTCTTTGAATCTTCTTTATCATGCTAGAATTAACAGGAAAAAGCTAAAAATTTCAGAATTGCACCGTGCAATGTGGAGATATTACTGTTTGTGCATTTACAATATTCATTGATTTTTGCCATTGAAAAACATGTTTTTCATATACCAGAAATGTTTGAAGCTACTGACTGAATGAAAGGAGCTGGCATCTCACTCTCTTTGAATCTTCTTTATCATGCTAGGATTAGCAGGAAAAAGCAAAAAATTTCAGAATTGCACCTTGCAATGTGGAGGATATTACTGTTTGTGCATTTACAATATTCATTGATTTTTGCCATTGAAAAACATGTTTTTCATATACCAGAAATGTTTGAAGCTACTGACTGAATGAAAGGAGCTGGCATCTCACTCTCTTTGAATCTTCTTTATCATGCTAGGATTAACAGGAAAAAGCAAAAAATTTCAGAATTGCACCTTGCAATGTGGAGATATTACTGTTTGTGCATTTACAATATTCATTGATTTTTGCCATTGAAAAACATGTTTTTCATATACCAGAAATGTTTGAAGCTACTGACTGAATGAAAGGAGCTGGCATCTCACTCTCTTTGAATCTTCTTTATCATGCTAGGATTAACAGGAAAAAGCTAAAAATTTCAGAATTGCACCGTGCAATGTGGAGATATTACTGTTTGTGCATTTACAATATTCATTGATTTTTGCCATTGAAAAACATGTTTTTCATATACCAGAAATGTTTGAAGCTACTGACTGAATGAAAGGAGCTGGCATCTCACTCTCTTTGAATCTTCTTTATCATGCTAGGATTAACAGGAAAAAGCAAAAAATTTCAGAATTGCACCTTGCAATGTGGAGATATTACTGTTTGTGCATTTACAATATTCATTGATTTTTGCCATTGAAAAACATGTTTTTCATATACCAGAAATGTTTGAAGCTACTGACTGAATGAAAGGAGCTGGCATCTCACTCTCTTTGAATCTTCTTTATCATGCTAGGATTAGCAGGAAAAAGCAAAAAATTTCAGAATTGCACCTTGCAATGTGGAGATATTACTGTTTGTGCATTTACAATATTCATTGATTTTTGCCATTGAAAAACATGTTTTTCATATACCAGAAATGTTTGAAGCTACTGACTGAATGAAAGGAGCTGGCATCTCACTCTCTTTGAATCTTCTTTATCATGCTAGGATTAACAGGAAAAAGCTAAAAATTTCAGAATTGCACCGTGCAATGTGGAGATATTACTGTATGTGCATTTACAATATTCATTGATTTTTGCCATTGAAAAACATGTTTTTCATATACCAGAAATGTTTGAAGCTACTGACTGAATGAAAGGAGCTGGCATCTCACTCTCTTTGAATCTTCTTTATCATGCTAGGATTAGCAGGAAAAAGCAAAAAATTTCAGAATTGCACCTTGCAATGTGGAGATATTACTGTTTGTGCATTTACAATATTCATTGATTTTTGCCATTGAAAAACGTTTTTCATATACCAGAAATGTTTGAAGCTACTGACTGAATGAAAGGAGCTGGCATCTCACTCTCTTTGAATCTTCTTTATCATGCTAGGATTAACAGGAAAAAGCAAAAAATTTCAGAATTGCACCTTGCAATGTGGAGATATTACTGTTTGTGCATTTACAATATTCATTGATTTTTGCCATTGAAAAACATGTTTTTCATATACCAGAAATGTTTGAAGCTACTGACTGAATGAAAGGAGCTGGCATCTCACTCTCTTTGAATCTTCTTTATCATGCTAGGATTAACAGGAAAAAGCAAAAAATTTCAGAATTGCACCGTGCAATGTGGAGATATTACTGTTTGTGCATTTACAATATTCATTGATTTTTGCCATTGAAAAACATGTTTTTCATATACCAGAAATGTTTGAAGCTACTGACTGAATGAAAGGAGCTGGCATCTCACTCTCTTTGAATCTTCTTTATCATGCTAGGATTAGCAGGAAAAAGCAAAAAATTTCAGAATTGCACCTTGCAATGTGGAGATATTACTGTTTGTGCATTTACAATATTCATTGATTTTTGCCATTGAAAAACATGTTTTTCATATACCAGAAATGTTTGAAGCTACTGACTGAATGAAAGGAGCTGGCATCTCACTCTCTTTGAATCTTCTTTATCATGCTAGGATTAACAGGAAAAAGCTAAAAATTTCAGAATTGCACCGTGCAATGTGGAGATATTACTGTATGTGCATTTACAATATTCATTGATTTTTGCCATTGAAAAACATGTTTTTCATATACCAGAAATGTTTGAAGCTACTGACTGAATGAAAGGAGCTGGCATCTCACTCTCTTTGAATCTTCTTTATCATGCTAGGATTAGCAGGAAAAAGCAAAAAATTTCAGAATTGCACCTTGCAATGTGGAGATATTACTGTTTGTGCATTTACAATATTCATTGATTTTTGCCATTGAAAAACGTTTTTCATATACCAGAAATGTTTGAAGCTACTGACTGAATGAAAGGAGCTGGCATCTCACTCTCTTTGAATCTTCTTTATCATGCTAGGATTAACAGGAAAAAGCAAAAAATTTCAGAATTGCACCTTGCAATGTGGAGATATTACTGTTTGTGCATTTACAATATTCATTGATTTTTGCCATTGAAAAACATGTTTTTCATATACCAGAAATGTTTGAAGCTACTGACTGAATGAAAGGAGCTGGCATCTCACTCTCTTTGAATCTTCTTTATCATGCTAGGATTAACAGGAAAAAGCTAAAAATTTCAGAATTGCACCGTGCAATGTGGAGATATTACTGTTTGTGCATTTACAATATTCATTGATTTTTGCCATTGAAAAACATGTTTTTCATATACCAGAAATGTTTGAAGCTACTGACTGAATGAAAGGAGCTGGCATCTCACTCTCTTTGAATCTTCTTTATCATGCTAGGATTAGCAGGAAAAAGCAAAAAATTTCAGAATTGCACCTTGCAATGTGGAGATATTACTGTTTGTGCATTTACAATATTCATTGATTTTTGCCATTGAAAAACATGTTTTTCATATACCAGAAATGTTTGAAGCTACTGACTGAATGAAAGGAGCTGGCATCTCACTCTCTTTGAATCTTCTTTATCATGCTAGGATTAACAGGAAAAAGCTAAAAATTTCAGAATTGCACCGTGCAATGTGGAGATATTACTGTTTGTGCATTTACAATATTCATTGATTTTTGCCATTGAAAAACATGTTTTTCATATACCAGAAATGTTTGAAGCTACTGACTGAATGAAAGGAGCTGGCATCTCACTCTCTTTGAATCTTCTTTATCATGCTAGGATTAACAGGAAAAAGCTAAAAATTTCAGAATTGCACCTTGCAATGTGGAGATATTACTGTTTGTGCATTTACAATATTCATTGATTTTTGCCATTGAAAAACATGTTTTTCATATACCAGAAATGTTTGAAGCTACTGACTGAATGAAAGGAGCTGGCATCTCACTCTCTTTGAATCTTCTTTATCATGCTAGGATTAGCAGGAAAAAGCAAAAAATTTCAGAATTGCACCTTGCAATGTGGAGATATTACTGTTTGTGCATTTACAATATTCATTGATTTTTGCCATTGAAAAACATGTTTTTCATATACCAGAAATGTTTG